>NC_071261.1:18071575-18189075 GCF_023375685.1 Ictalurus furcatus
GGCACAATTCAATAGATTTAGTAAGGTGAAATTGATTAAATTTATATTTCTCAATTTATTTAATAACTCTTTCCCTTGTAAACATTGCACAATATAATAATACATGTTCAACAGTCTCTACTTCACCACATGTCAAGCATAATCCTGTTTGATGTTTCCCTATTTTGAACAATACGATTTAATCCAGAATGTCCTATTCAGCCCCTGAGTGCCTTTTTTATTCTGGTGGAGTTTTTGCAGGTTTAGATGCCACTGCGGAGTGTTACTGCCTCTCTACAGGGGTTTGGTTTTTTTGGACATGTGAACAAGTATGATGTACAATATGCAGTGAAATTCATACTGGTATGTTCTCAACAACAATTCCCAATAGGCACGAACATAATTAGCTACATTCGACATAGCTATACTGTGTATTAACCCTCTACTGCATGAATTATTACATTTACATTAAAAAAAATAATTTTTAAAAAATATTTTATTTAAAACTTTTCATGTTGTATGGAATTTTATTAATTGAAATAGTTAATGTAATAATAATTTTTTTTTAATGTGAGTTTTTAATGTGGGAGGAGTAGTTGGTAAATGGTTGCCATATGGCAACAATGTGCAATGGTGTAAAGTATCATATAGTCAAAAATAATACAAAATGTATGCAATTATAATTTCAGTTACTGCAATTTCCAGACTATAAATTGCAGAGTTTTTTTTTGCCACCTAGTAAGCATGTAAAGGTTATATCTTCTAGAAAGGAATCACAGTAGTAAAAATAATGTGGTGGATTTAATTCTTAATTCTTCCTTTTGGTACAGCTACCAGCTGCTGTACATTGTTTTGTTTTTGTTTTTTTTAAAAAATAGAAAATCTGAAACATTTATTGATCAATTTAGTTAAAGAAAGCTGGAAAATAACCAGTTGCCAAAAAATGTTATACCAGTTTGACCAGCTTGGCCTGTGTTTTTAGCAGCTGGTAGCTCATCAGACCAAGCTGGATTTTTGAGCAGGGTAGTTCACTAACTTCGAATTAGACCTTGAACCTTACTTCCCCAACCTGTTTGGCTATTATGACTCCCTGTCTGCTATCAGCCTGACAGTTGCTGTATTGAATGCAGATGCCTGACTTATTTACTATCTTCCAGATTTGGCTTTAATTATTAAGCATTTTATCCCATCAAGTTCTACTTTCCATTTTTTAAACAGTATAGTGTCATACACATGTACATGCTCCCTGTTTAAAGTGGTTTGTGGTTTTAAAAGGCTTATTAGCTGTGTAAAAAATCTTGTTTGGACCAAAAATACAAAAGAGTCAATAATCTCCAAAATGCCTTTGTCAGATTTATTTGCAAAACTCTTCCTACAAAAAAGTTTAAAGAAGGTATATATAAGGAAAACAGAAAAGAAAAGAAAATTATAATTGCAGAAGTATTTGCTTTCTGTCACCTTTAGGCTTTAACTTATATGCATTTGATCAGATGAAATGATGCTAATAATTATGTAAAAGTACCAAATCAGTAATCAGGTCATCTTATGTAACAAATAAGTCATAACAGTACATTAGCTCAAACGTCACTCTGACCCAACATCTTACCACATCTGGAATAAATGTTTTCAAAATATAAATAGATTTGATCTAAAATAACTACATATACTATTCAGTAAGAAGAATGACATCATATAGTAATATAATGGACTAATATGATTAACATACTTAAGTAACATAATTCATTATAATTAGTGATTAAAATCCTAGTGTGACATAATAACTTCTAATTAATTTATCTTCTTTTACTTCTTCTTCTTCTTCTTCTTCTTCTTCTTCTTCTCTTGTTATTATTATTATTATTTGTGAATAACAAGTTTAGGAGCTCCAACACAACAATAAGTGCTGTTCCACTTCAGACGTTGGGTCTGTATAATTGGTTCCTTCCTCCTCATTTTGCTATTGTCTTTCACTTTAACTCAGCTGGCAAGAGACAGGCTCATACAGCTGTCCAACATATATTTAGTTCATTTCTATCTCCACCTTGCACCCTTAAATGTTATTCACAAATGCAATCTCCTTTCCCCACTATCTCCTTATTTAAACTGTCCGTCTTGATCTAAAATATAAGACAATATTTTGATCAAAAAAATATTAATGGACAGCCTATAATAAAACAAGCTGCTTTCCTATAGGCCTATAATCATCATGTGATTTTAGGGACACGGAAATAGTGGCATATGCAGATGAAGTTCTCTTGAACTTGCGTCAGGTCTGGTTTTTCATCAAATACAGACATTTATGATGTACAGATTTGTATTACAGTGTTCCCATCCAAACAAGCAAAAACATTTTTCACCACTCACCAGATACTGCATTAACTTAAGGCTTCTTTTTCATGCTGTATATGAACTTCTATATGTAATTTCTACATCAGCCACTCACCAAAAGTGTAAATATTACACTGTTATTGCTTAAATGAAAACAGGCAATTAACAATACAATTAAAATTTAGAAAATGTTATAAAAAAAAAAAAAGAATGGGGACAAATGAAAATCTTGCATAAAAGGCAAATAAAATAAGCTTGAATTTTATGAAATATGTTGACACAAAATTCAGTTGATGATAAACAAAAATGCTACCTAATCATCATGTTCAGAGACATAGAACAGAGAAATAGTGATATGTACATTTAAGTAAGTTCTTGTCGGCTCTTGTTTTCCATCAAATACAGACATTTATGATGTACAGATTTGTAGCACAGTGTTCCCATCGAGACAAGCAAAAACAGGGAAAAGCACTTCTCTAAAAGTCTCTGTGAAAGTATAGATATGGAACCTGCTTTCAGCATTATAGAAGGACACTTGTCCTTCCTCATAGTCCACATAAACCCCAACCACCTGAAGTGGTGCAGAATTTGGTAGCTTGGTACGGGGATCAGTGCACGCCTGCAGATTCTCAGGTCTGTTACAAATAGTCCAGTACCCTGTTCCTGGAGCAATGTAGAAGCGGCCTTTTCTTTGGACAGATGCAGCTGCTACCCCTAACCTCCATTTTCCTTTTGCTGGTACTTTAACCTCCCAGTAGTGTCTCCCAATGGAGAATCCCTTGATCCCTAGGATGAACTGCTGCTTGTCAAACTGTTGAGGGTTGTCCCACTGTTGCCGGGGGCCCTCATGTAATTCATACACTTTCAGTTTGTCTTCTGACACGTACAGCCAGGGGTTGCGTGAACTGGTATCTAGATGCACGTCAACTGGCACAACACAACAGATTTCATTAATATATTACCAAATGATTAATATAATATATTAATGTTTGCTTGTTTGTTTGTTTAATTGTTACCTGAGGCACTCTGAATCCACTGCCAAACTTCATGGAAAATAGAATTATTATTCAAACTAGCTACGATCCTTGTTTGCAGCAATACTTAAACCATTATTATTATTATTATTATTATTATTATTATTATTATTATTATTATTATTATTATTATTATTATTATCCTTTCCTACCTGAATTAGGAACATATTTCTGGCTGCCTAAAACACAAATGTAAAAAATGTCATGAGAGTGCCCATCAGAGTCACTGTCCACTATTCAGAAAGAATAAGAGCTCTTACTTGTCTTCCATTTTCTCTGCTTAGCTGGCAACCATATTTTTGAAACATCCTCCTGAAAGAAAAACCAAATTTAGCCTTAAAAAAATGTTATGTCACAATGACTTTTGGTAATCCATTTTAAAGTATGGAATAAAACATGATGGGGATTTTATAAGAAAATAAGATGTTATAAAATAATCCATGGTTGGGTGCTGTGACATGACCAGCTGTAACGTTACTGTTGCCACCCCAAAGTTGATTATTTTCCAATAACAGCATGTCCTGAAGTGTTTTATATTTCCTATTATAGCACAGCAATTTGTCAATGATTACATTTCTTATGGGAAACATTGTCTATAATCATAAGAAAAAAATGTCATATATTTATCCTCTTATAGTTACTTGTCCATAAGACAAATTGCTTCCTAGCATATCACTTATGATATAGAAGCTATAAATAGTCTTCCCTCACCAGTCTTTTTTATGTTCCCTGTCTTTAAGGGAGCAAATTGCAGATTGTCATGTAACTGTGAAACTGGAAAGTCTCTGTTGTGGTGGAAAACTGACCATTACAATGTGCTCAAACTTGACTCAGATTTTTTAGGTTAAAAAATGTTATGTTTTAATCTGTTGATTAGGCTTAGTTTATATGGAGTGCCCTATTACACATCCCTATGAATGAGTTGTTACTATAGAGTACTATAAAAGTAGTATTTTAGAATGAGTGCATTCATATATTATGAATATATTATAATATATTATTATTATATTATTAATATATTAATATACAGCTGTAAGTTGCTGTACTGTCAGTTTTTTTTAAATTATATCCCATATCATCTCACCTCGGAGTCATTTGAGAGAAGAGACCACACCACAAACTCCAGAAAGGGAAGAACTTCATCTAGTTTTCTATCCTTTCTGGTGTGTTTAGTAAGAATCTGCTTAATGTCTCCATCTGTCAGACCCAAATTCTGCACGCGCACACACACACACACACACACACACACACACACACACACACACACACACACACACAATTCAGTTACTTCATGTCACATTCAGGTTTTTTTGTTCTCCTGTTAGTATTTCTAACCTCTGTGACAGTCTGTAACTCTTGTGCCCACTTCATGATCCTCTCATTGTCTTTTGAGATATCACACACATCATTATTCTTCATTTGTGTAACATCTGCTTTCATGGACACTTCCTTTGTCATGCCTCTTGCCATGTTGAGCCTGTCCAGTTCTTTGGCCCATGACATTATGAGACTCTTTCTGCTCTCCACATCGACTGGCATAGAGTCTTCTCCTGAAACTTTCTTGTGCCTTTCCAATGTGCTTTTATTTCTTCCCTGCAGGCCATAAAGGGAACACATTGTTGTGATCCCCTGTGCTTAAGTTTTTCGCTGTGAAACTGAATTCATAATGTCTATACAGTAAACCCTAATAATAAATAAATTGCCTTGTACCTTGCTGATATCCTCTAGCTCCTTGGCCATGTCTGTGAGCAACTTTAAACATTCATCCAAGCTTTGAAGTTGCACCAGGTCAGGCTATAGCAGATAGAAAGATTTCCATTTAAAAAGGGTTAATTATAGCAGTGTATTACAATAGCATAGAACACCATGTTATATGAGAAACAGGATGCTTCAGACTAAAGTGCTTAAACAGAGATAATTAGACTAACAAAACTTTAACTGTTAATAATAATTGTGTACACTCTTGGAAAAAGGGTTAAATCTCAAACCCCTAAGATTTCTATGGTTTGTCTCTCTGAAGAAACTGTTAGGGTTCTGTGTAGAGCTGTGCAACAGAGTTGTACTTTTATCATAGAAGGTCCATAACATGATCCTAACCAGAATAAAGAAGTTACTGAAGATGCATTCATGAATAAATACATTTTTAAAGTAAAACCACTTTATAAATTTAAACAGCCTGGGAAAATCTGTATCCTATCCCAAGGGACTCGGGGCAAGAGGACAGAGTGCCAACCCATCAGGCAACACACACTACGGGAAATTTGGAAAGGCAAATGAGCCTACAGCACACATCTGTGGACTGGGGGAGGAAATCGGAGTAGCCGGAGGAAACCCCAGATGCACAGGGAGAAAATGCAAGCTCTGAGCACACTGGGCAGAGGTGGGAATTGAACCCCCAACCCTGGAGGTGTGAGACAAACATGCTAACAACTAAACCACCATGTCCTGCTCAAAAGAACTATTGAGGAAATATTTTTATTAACTTTTTATAAAGGTGTTAGTGAATAAATAACCCAGTATGTTTCTTTATTATGTGACTGTTTATGGAACGTAAGACAATCCTTGGTTCACAGAGAAATAGTCCAGTTTAAGCCATTAACCTTTGTCATGATAATAAAAAAAACCTAGTCAGTGCATGCCGTTGCAAATTAATTACGATTTTATAAAGACCAAGCACTCAGGTATGTTCATAGTTGCAACTGAAAACAGGTTCAGAAATTAAAATCACCTTATTGTTACCAAGAGTAGGCTTACTCCAGGGTACAGAATGTGCAGCTTTTGCCTTCTCTGGGAATTCCTGTGTACATTTTGATGGCAGGCTTTGCCAATAAATGGGAAACATTGTCTGAGGGAAAGAGGAATTTTAACTTCACGGACTTCCTTCATTAATAGTAAATAGTTAATTAATAGTAAATTATAAGGGAATAAGTAGAGTATGCAAAGATCAAGTCTCATGCAACAGAAATCTAATTTATGAAGTGATCTTATGATTTTAAGTCTGGTAAAGACATTACACACAATAATACAAGTTAATTTAGGTGGATGTTCTGCTGTAACATATTCTTGGTTAAGCCTACCTGAGAGACTGGTGATGAGTTTTTATCCATAAAGTCAATCCCACTTTTCTTCTAGGAAAAAGAATATCCTTTCCAAGATTGATTCTAAACAAGACAAAATAATCAAGAAAATCATGCTATATTATGTTTTGTTGAAAAGAATTTAATATACCATTGTTTCCTCTGTTGACGATGAAAATAAAGTGCTCGCTGAAGCAGTGAACTAAGGTATGTGCCAGTAAAGGGACAATAAAAAATTTATGGGACTGTTGACATAGGTGCAAAGGTTAAAAAAAATGGCATGACTGTACATTGCTACAAAGGTACAGTTGATCTTGTGTTTGTTTAGATTTTGTCCATGTTACACTTTGTGTGTGTGTGTGTGTGTGTGTGTGTGTGTGTGTGTGTGTGTGTGTATGTGTGTTTGATAGTTAGGATAATGTGGTGATATTCTGAGTCAGGATGGTGGCCAAAAAAGGAAAGGTGGACATTAGCAGCTACTTTACAAGTCAAAGTATATTCACACACACACAAACTAACATTTAGGCTTGCCACTCATCCCAGAAATACAGGATTGTCACACATTGAAAAAATGAATTGTCCCTGAATCAGTGAGACGTGATTGATTTGTCCTGTATTTTCCTGCACAGAACAGAAGTGTTGGTATAAGGCGGGTGTCTTCATAACGTATCAGTAGCCTGCATGATGTGCATCTAGTTGACGGAGCTTTGGTGCTTCGTACAACCGGATGTAGCTGCAGGCTCTTACACTTTAGCAAGAAACGGCAAAGCCAATCCTATTGGTGATGTGGGTTAGGGAGACGGGACTCGTACTAGAGAACGGGATCTGTTAAGCATTTGTGTACGACAAATTGTGCTGCTGCCTGTATTGGTCAGGATGCTCTTGAAAAAGAGATTCTTAATCTCAATGAGACTTTTCCTAGTTAAATACAGGTTAATTTAAAAAAAAAAAATAAAAACCACAATACACAGACAGACAACAGTGGTTATATATAAATGTATTTTAATTGTTTGATCAAAATTGTCCCTACTAAATTCGACGCCCATGACTTCTATATGTAATTTCTACATCAGCCACTCACTAAAAGTGTAAATATTACACTGTGATTGATTAAATGAAAACAAGCAATTAACAATACAATTAAAATAAAAAAATGTAAAATTAATAAATAATTGAATGGGGACAAATTAAAATTTTGCATAAAAGGCAAATAAAATAAGCTTGAATTTGTGTGAAAAATGTTGATACAAAAATATATTACCAAATGATTAATATAGTATATTAATGTTTGTTTGTTTGTTTGTTTGTTTAATTGTTGCCTGAGGCACTCTGAATCCACTGCCAAACTTCATGGAAAATAGAATTATAATTCTAATGTCAGTCTTTGAAATATGTATTTCAAAGAAGTATTCTTTCCTACCTGAATTAGGGATATATTTCTGTCTCCCTGGAAAAAACAACAACAACAACCAAAAAAAACCAAAAAAAAAACGTGTCAATAGGGTGTCCATTAGACTCACCACTGAGAAAGAATTAAAACTCTTACTTGTCTTCCATTCTCTCTGCTTAGCTGGCAACCATATTTTCGAAACATGCTCCTGAAGAAAAATCAGACTGAATTCTTTAAAAAAAAAAAAAAAAAAGAGTGAAATTGAAATATTTATTGTCACAATCAAACTTGATAATGCACATATTAAAAGTTTGTAATCTCAAGCTGTCACGTTGTCTCACCTCAGTGTCATGTGAGAGAAGAGACCACACCACAAACTCCAGGAAAGGAATAACTTCATCTAGCTTTCTGCATCTTACACTGTGATTAGTAAGAATCTGCTTTAAATCTCCATCTGTCAGACCTGAACTCAGTGATCACACATAAACAAACTATTCAGTCATGTCAGTGCACATTCTGATATTATTTTTCTAGTTAGTGTTAATTTCTAACCTCTGTGACAGTCTGTAACTCTTGTGCCCACTTCGTCATCCTCTCATTGTCTTTTGAGATATCACACTCATCATTATTCTTCATTTGTGTAACATCTGCTTTCATGGACGCTTCCTTTGTCATGCCTCTTGCCATGTTGAGCCTGTCCAGTTCTTTGGCCCATGACATTATGAGACTCTTTCTGCTCTCCACATCGACTGGCATAGAGTCTTCTCCTGAAACTTTCTTGTGCCTTTCCAATGTGCTTTTATTTCTTCCCTGCAGGCCATAAAATGTATTTCATTGTAATTCCCGATGCATGACATTTGAACTGTTTTCTAAATAAAACTGCATTACTCTGTATTCCCTAATAAATGCTCTGTCCTATAAATGACCTTGCTGATATCCTCTAGCTCCTTGGCCATGTCTGTGAGCAGCTGAAACATTCTCCCAGGCTTTGAATTCGTGTCAGGTTGGGCTAAAGTAGATACACACAGAGAAACAGGATGCTTCTAATGTGCTTAAACAGCAGATTCAGATATACTTAGATTTTTTAAATGGTTTATTATTTATTATGAACAATTATAACCAATTTCATTTAAAAAAAAAAAAAAAAAAAAAGGCATGCCTTTCCTTTCCTAAATGTGTACCTCTTGGAAAAGGTTAAATCATAAACCACTGAGGGTTCTATAGTTTGTCCCTCTGGAGAAACCCATAGAGATTCTCTATAGAGCTGTGCAACAGATTATTCTGGAATTTCCTGTGTATGTTTTGATGGAAGGCTTTGCCATTCAATGGGAATCATTGTGTAGGGGGGAGGAAAATGAGTTTTAATCGTGGTTTAATTTCCTTGTCTTTCTTAATGTCTGAATTAATAATAAATTATAATGGAATAAAAGATCAACTTCAAAATGGCTTTATCAGATTAATAGACTATGCAAAGCTCAAATGTCAGCCAACTGAGCTAGCAAAGTTGCCATATGATTTATAGTCTGATCCAGACATTTAAAAAGTAGATAGATGTTAATTTAAGTGAATTTTCTGTTCTTGAAACATATTCTTGGTAAGCGCTACCTGAGAGCCTGGTGATGAATTTTTCAGCCGTAGAGTCTGCCCTGCTTCTTCCTCTTTTAATGATGAAAAGTAAATGTTCCCAGTAGCAGCAAAATTTGGAATGTGCCAGCAAAGGAAAGGGAAAATCACAATTTTATGGGACAACTGACACTAGCCTAAAGGTCTCAAAAACAGCATGACTATACAACTGCTATAAAGGTCTAATTGTCCTTGTGTTTGTTTGGATTTTGTCCGAGAGAGGAATATTTAGCTAAAAGATGCCTATATCATTTCACAAAATGTAACTGATACATATTACTTAAAACCAATTTCTTTAGGCCAATTCACCCTAAACGCATCACATTAAGCAATGCATGTAGCGTCATACTTTGCATGTAGCAGCATACAATGTGTCAAAACCACATTCAATTTCATTTAAAAAGGATTTCAGTTCACACTGGTTGCATCACAGACACTTAAGTGAAGCATTAATTCCACGATGCTCTTGATTTATGCTCCAGTCTTTTTTCCACTTGTGTGCATGAAACCAAAACAAACAAAAAAGTAAACTAGTAAACAAAAATAGTAAACTCTATAGAAACCCACTGAAATCACAAGACCCCAAAATCACAATCTAGAGATGTCATGTTTGTTGCAGAGCAAAGTATGGTTACAGTAGGCACAGGCTCACCAAAACGGGACAGGTAAAGACTGGAAAATTGTAGCCTGGTCTGATGAATCTCAATTTCTGCTTAGGCACACAGATGGTAGGGTCAGAATTGGCCTTGTGTCAACAGTCCAGGCTGGTGGAGATGGTGTAATAATGTGGGAAATGTTTTGTTGGCACGCTCTGGGCCCATTAATACCAATCAATCATTGCTTGAATGCTACAACCTATTTGAGTATAATTACTGACTATGTGCATCCCTTCATGGCCACAATTGACCCATCTTCTAATGGTTACTTCCAGTATGATAATGCACCATGTCTCAAAGCAAAAGTCGTCTCAAACTTGTTTCATGAACATGACAATGAGTTCATTGTTCTTCAGTGGCTTTCCCAGTCACCGGATCTGAATCCAATAGAAGACCTTTGGGATGTGGTAGAACGGGAGATTCACAGCTTGAAAGTGCACCTGTAAAATCTGCAGGAATTGTGTGATGCAATCATGTCAACATGGACCTCCTGGAATCAATGCCATGAGGAATTTAAGCTATTTTGAGAGCAAAGGGCTACCCAATATTAATATAGTGTTTTTATTAAACCGTATAAACATGTGGAATTCATCATTTTAGCCAATCAAATGACCAAATATCTCACTGAAATATCACCTTTCCTTCATTTAATGCACACTGTTGTTGGAGAACAGCACAGCCTGTGTGAAAATCTCCTTTGAAGCCCCCAACACAGCTGATAGACACTTAGAGATGCCATGCTTCTCTTGGGTTCTATAGGAGATTCAACTACATTGTATTTTAATAAAGTAATAAAGTACAAAGTTCCTTCTTCAGCTAGACGATTAACCACTTTTCTGGGCACGGAATGGCAGAAATCTCTAATGTTGACCTGATTTGAGAAAAGTCTTTTGAGGCTCATACTTATTCAGAAAGACTGAAAACAAAAAACAAAAAACAGGACAGACCAAGACTTTAATTCAAAAGTGTGTTTTTAAACATTATGTTTATGTTAAGTGTCCGCTGTGCAGGACCCCACACTAAACAGACAACAGAACAACAGCGCTTGCCTCATGGACCATGACAGCAGATGGCGCCATTTCTCTACAGTGCAATAACGCAACGTAAACACTATTTTGTCACAAACATGTTTCCGTACAAGTAATGGAAAAACGTGCTAGTTAGTTTGTATCCATTATCATATGAATTATTTACATTAGACAGTATAACTTGACACGGGGATGGCTGCGGAGTGTAGGATTAGGAAGAGCGAGTGTTCCGAGGTTAATGAGGTTATTGTGGGTGAACCTTACTGTGTGTCCGTGCTGAAACATGGCTACTGCCTGAACCAGACTGATGGCTCTTTTCGGGCAGACGGCACCATTACCTTACTGACCGGACCGACAACTATACTGGTGGACACGGGAGGGCCATGGGACAGAGACTTCCTACTCTCTAAACTAAAAGAAAAAGGATTGTCACCTGCCGATGTGAGTTTGGTGGTCGGTACACATGGACACTCGGACCACGTGGGCAATTTAAACCTGTTCCCCAGAGCAACAGTGGTCGTGGGGTGTGACCTAAACCAGGGGGATAGATACCTGCCGAATATGCTTGCGGAGGGGTCACCCTACCCCATCGACCCATATGTAAGGCCAGACCAGACACACAAACACACATTATTATTATTATTATTATTATTAATGCAATTTATACTTGCTTTTTAAATATATATTTATAATATTTATATTACAAAACATGACTGTTATCATTCATGATTCTCATGACCTATATCAGTGATTAAACGTCAGTGTATCTGTGCTAGTAAGTCTGTCTCCGTGTGACGTCAGCATGACACAATCACTGACTTCTGAAAACACAACATGAGTTAACAAATTAGCAGGAGGACCGCTAAGCGTATTGCAAATATTTCAGTACACGTGTTTCAGGGTGGAGTTTTACTTAAAGACTGAAGAACACATTTATAATTTCATTGACCAATTTTCTGTGGTTTGTATTGTTCTGGGAAAATTAAAAGGTTAATTGAAAAATCTAAAAGTGAGAATTGGGATTAGTTTTTTCATCAACACACTGTTAAATCTGTAAAAAGGAAGGGTGTGTGCCAAATATTGATATCAAACAAAACGATGTAATCAGATAAACACGTTATATATTTTGAAACATATCATTTCCTCTTTTGATGGTGATAAGTAAATGTCACCAAGGATGGCTTAATGCTGAAACGCGTTCGTCTTGTTTATAGCCTACTTCCATTAAAAAAGTACCCTTGAGAGTGTGGTTTTTGTTCATTTCTAATAAGTTTTTTTTAATAAGTTTTTTTCACTTGACTCTCACCCAAAGAATTGGTAAATATTGGAGTTGAGTGTGTTTGTTCCCTCAACTAGAAAAGTAAATGTTCCCAGTAGTGGCAAAATTAGGTATGTGCCAGTAAAGGAAAGGGAAAATTAAACTTTTGTAGGACTACTGACAAGGTCTCAAAAACAGCATGAGAAAATGAAAAGGTGCATTGAAAAAAGTGTGAACTGGGATTAATTTGGTTATGAACACACCACTAAATCTGTAAAAAGCGAAGTGTGTGTGCATCACCCCTAAAGTGTAGGTGCTGGTTGAGCAGAAGCTGCACAACACTGTAGGTTTGGTAGGATGTCCGTTGATGACTGATATTTGCAGTCCTTTCTGAAACTATTGGAACAGCAAGGCCAATTCCTTTTGTTTATGCTATACACCAAAGACATTTGGGTTTGAGATCAAAAGATGAATATGAGATGAGAGTTTAGCATTTCAGCTTTTATTCCCTGGTATTTACATCTAGATTTGTTAAACAACATAAAACATAGAACCTTTTGTACAGACCACCCAATTTTTAGGTGAGCAAAAATATAGGAACAGATAAGTCTTGAAGTAAATTAAAGTAAATAACACTTAATATTTGGTTGCATATCCCTTGCTTGCAGTATCTGTATCAAGCCTGTGACTTGTTGACACCACCAAATTGTTGATTTATTCTTTTGTGATGAATTTCCTGATTTTTTCCAGTGGGGGTGGGGTCTGTGGGGGGTTGGGGGTTCCTTCCGTCTCCTCTTCAGGAGATGAAATGTATGCCCAATTGGGTTAATCTCTGGTGATTCACTTGGTCAGTGCTTTGTTGAGTTGGCAGTGTGTTTTGGATCATTGTCTTGCTGCATGATGAAGTTCCTCCTGATTCATTTGAATGAATTTCTCTGTAAACTCGTAGACAAAAGGTTCCTGTAAAATTTTGAATTCATTCTGCTGCTACCATCATGAGTTACATCATCAATAAAGATTACTGATCCTGTTCCAGAAGCAGCTATGCAAGCCCAAGACATGACACTGCCTCCACCATGTTTCACAGATGAGCTTCTATGTTTTGGTTCAGGAGCAGATCCTTTCTTTCTCCACACTTTGGCCTTACCATCACTTTGGTAAAGGTTAATCTGGGTTCCAGAACTTTTTTCTTCACAGCTCTCACAATGTTTCTGTCTTTAGCTGTTGTTGTTTTCCTTGGCTGACCTATACGGTGTCTGTTGCTCAGTACACTAGTGGTTTCTTTCTTTTTCAGGACATTCCAAATTGTTGTATTGATCTTCTTCTATTAAACTCTCTGATCTTCATGTTGGCTTATCCTTTTTAACAACAAATGCAGTCTTCACAGGTGAAACTAAAGGCTGAAACCAAGAGTAGATTTTCAGAGTTATTTATTGTTTAAACAATCAATCTAACAGGAAACACCTGGGTAAAAGGAAACACCTGTTAATCACATTTCAATATTTTTGCTCACTTACAAATTAGGTAGTCTGATTCAAAATGTGCTGTGTTCTATGTTGGTTAACACATCGACATGTAAATACCAGGAAATAAAATATTCATATTTATCATTTGATCTCAAACCCAAATGTCTTCAGCCTACAGCAAAAACAAACAAATTGGCCTTGCATTCCCAATAGTTTCAGAAGGGAAAGTATATGGTAGTGGTACTTAGCAAAAGTGTTTTAAGGCAGAATACTTGCTTAGTTTTCAAATCAAAACTGTCTTGAAATGGTTTTCCATTTATGCCACAAGCATTTAAACAAGGCATGTTTCAATCATACACTTTCACTGTCATGTTTGTTTATCATGGAGCTGAGGCAGAAATCTTTGTTATCCATCAGGTGTCCATTATACCTACGCCTGGCCATACAGGACGTGATGTCAGTGTTCTTGTAAAGGGAACAGTTGTGGGAGAAGTTCTCGTGGCTGGGGACCTGTTTGAGTGTTGTGCTGATGAAGACTCATGGAGAGAGCTTAGCGAGAACCCAGAGTTGCAGGACATGAGTCGGCGGACTGCTTTAAGGACTGCTGATGTCATCATTCCTGGACATGGAGCACCATTCAGGGTGTTCAGGGAATCAGGAGACTGAGGACAGGAACTCTGTCCTACAGTAATGTATAGTTGGGTCTGGGGCGCAGATCAAGTCTAATCTTAGACATTCATTGGAAAGTTGTAGAAATAAATAAATTTAAAAAACACTTTTATTATCCACTTTATTGTGCAATGCCACAGTTAAAACCCCCTTAAAATCAGAGCTTCTGATTTTATTTTAATGATAGTTTTTAATGACCAAGGGTCAGTGGTAGACCAATTCGATGGTGTTGCCAGGTTTATTGAAACTCCCAATCCCAACTAAAACCACACACTGATTTACAGTACTGGAATTACAATCAGTATATGTAGAACCTGGCAACCCTGCTTGCTAGACAAATACCAAATTTGGTAACATGGATACTAATAGGAGATGCACTACACATCACAGTAGTCTGACCAAAACAGTGCCTCCAGAATAAAATAATATTTCTGCCATATTTCTGTACAAACAAAAGTAATATGTTTTTAGATTTTGAGCCCAAGATACAACACACTGTCCTTGTACATTCATTTGCATGTTTTTCTTTAATGATTGTTCTCCATTGCTATTAAAAGAAAATTTCTTGGAAAATTATATGGTCATTATAATGAAATGCTGCTTAAAGGACTCCATTTTGACTCACAGAAGCATGGCATCCCAGCTGTATAGTAGATTCTGATAGCATGCACAGTGAACTTTTCTGATCTTTCTGGAATGTAACAAACCCGAAAACTGAGATAAATCTAGTAAAATATTATCAGATGGCTATAAATAACAGTTTCTTGATTTGGGAAAGACAATATTACTTTCAAACATAGTTAGTTTGCTTACTCAGTCACATTTGATAGAAAATAGAAAGGTAACTATTTTTTCAAAGCAACAATGTACTTTTCAAATCAAGAAACATAGTTAACTTGCTTACTCGGTCACATTAGATAGAAGATAGAAAGCTTGTCAGAAAGTTCCACAGGATGTCTGATTCAGGAGTTGAATTTATGTTCTACAAAATGCTATTTGTTGTTTTTCAGTGCGTAGTAGTATGCTATATGATTGTGGTAGGCTTCATGATGTAGGTCACACCCACTTCCTGTTTAAATATGAATATCAAAATCTACATGAATTCTTTGCGAACTCAACATATACAGATAATGACACTGCGTTACACCCG
The DNA here is from genome assembly GCF_023375685.1 of Ictalurus furcatus. Taxonomy (NCBI): domain Eukaryota; kingdom Metazoa; phylum Chordata; class Actinopteri; order Siluriformes; family Ictaluridae; genus Ictalurus; species Ictalurus furcatus. The sequence continues at coordinate 18,087,234 of NC_071261.1, forward strand.
TACTATCTAGCCAACAAACCCTCAACTGGCTGTGTAATTGACATTATTAAACTGTACAACCGAACAGTCAAGAACAGTGATCACAGGTACACTCTGTAAACTGCAGTAATGATGGTATAGGTTAGACTGTTGATGTTAGGAACTGAGATTAATGAAATGGTATAGAATAGTAGCTCCTATTAGAACCAGACCTAAAAGGAACAAAGGTATTACTTTCACAATATTTTGTTTTATTATTGCTAAATGTAATCTGACTTGTGCTTTTCTTTTGACATACACTCACCAACCAAATTATTAACAACCCCATTCTAAGACAGAGTAAAACTGTGCATACAAAGATGCTTTTCTGTGCATAGCTGTTGCAAAGAGTGGTTATTTGTGTCCCTGTAGCCTTCCTTTTCTCTTGAACCTGAGATGCTAGTCTGTCTATTCTCCTTTGACCTCTCTTTTTAACAAGACTTTTCCACTTACAGATGATTGGGCATTTTCTGATTATTTTCAAACCATTCTGTGTAATCTCTAAAATGTTTATTTGTGAGAGATTTTTAAACCACATCCATTCTGTGGTCAAAGTCACTTAGATAACTTATTTCCCCATGCAGATGTTTGATCTTAAAGTTAACTTAAGCTCTTGACCGGTGCCTACATGATTTTATTCATTGAGCTGCTGATTTGATATTTGAATGCATGTGCAGATTGATCAGTGAGTGTACATAGCTGTAAGTGGTGTCAAACCTTGTTGTGCGTGTATGGTTTGGCCTGGGTTGGCGTGAGACTTCCGGCCTGAATCTTTTCCCACATTTATGTTTGGTTTGTGTGAAGAACAGGTTTTATTTTAAACTAGACTTTATTTTAAACTTTGTCTCGACTTCAGGCTCTCAGTTAACATTTAGCAAATAAGCTGCTGAGTAGTTATTTATTCAAGTTAAAAATGATATTTCTTAATTCACTTAACTAAGCCTTTTCGATTCAAGTGTGTAGTACATGAGTACAACTAGAAAAGGTCTCATTTACCAACAAACATCACTGTGAAAGACTGCAAATCAATTTCATGCAATTGCAATTTAGTTTTCAGCAAAAAAAAAGTTACATCACAAATTGTGAAAAAACCCCACAACAAAATCAAGCATTTTTGACTGCAAAAATGACACAAAAACTCCTGTACAGTCTGATTTTTGCCCAACTTTATTATAGTGTGTTTTCTGTAGGTTACAGTCATATTCAGAACTTATTGGCACATTTATTAGCACAACACACTGTAATGAAAAATTCATTCGTTCATTCCTCAGTAACCACTTTATCCTGGTCTGAGTCGAGTCAGTCGCAAGTCACCAAGCTATTCTAAAACATATTCACACCTCTCCTCAGAGAGTAACACAAGCATAGTTAATTACATAGTAATTTATAACATGACAATTCATTATTAATGAATAATTCCATCAACTAAATCAAATCAATTCCAGCCCCAATGATATTGACACTGAAGCTACTAACACAACTCGACTTCTTGTCTGCCACTTCTCTAAAGCTGTGCCAGTCCTGCATCACAATTTATTATTTCTCAAATTATTATGTCCATAGACTTATTTTTCAGTATATTTGTTGCTTGAATTTTGTAATTTTATGTTGTCATGTGTATTTGGTCTTCAGCTTTATCACTATGTGGTGCAAAAGGATCTGGCAAATCTGACAAAAGGAAATTTGATCTTTAAGCTGAAGAGCATAGATATGGATTCGCCTTCTGTATATGACTGTGGTTCATTTATGTTGTTTCACGCTATCTAATGCTGTGTGAGCATCATACCCATGACAGTTTCACATTTAGTAATCTTTAGGGCCTAATGTCGGCACAGTCAAGCTGATCTGAATTATAATACCCATATTTTTATTTCAAGTCACATAAATCGTTGCAGGAAGGGCTTGTGTCTGGATTGAGAATTTATTTGGGCTGTAAATGAGGCTGTGTTCATACATCTGGCCTTTAGAAACGGAAGCTTTGTTAAAAGTCTTGGGGGGGGGGGCGGTTTAGAGCACTGAAATGGCACTTCCTGAGAAGTCACATTTAACATGAAATACTTTACCTCCTGCACACTAAGAGAAATGCATATAAACATAATAGAGAAGAACATATAAACGGTTCAGCCTTACTGCAGGATTTAGACTGAAACAACAGATTCTCTTCACTCCTAAATGTTTTACAGGTAAGTGTGATGTTGAACTATGTGGTTCAAGGTCATGACTCATTTCCACTTAATTGCAATATACTTTTTTATTTTTACAGTTGAATGATTCTTTAAAAAAAAACTAAAACTTTTAAAAACTAGTTTACTGTGTGAGTTGTATGAATGAGTATTTTCCTGTGATGTATAATTACATTTGAAGTAAATGGAAGAGAAAGTATTTTGTGTTTATAGTTTCTAGGTATACAAGTATATAACAGATCAGGTTTTCAGCTTTAGTGTGAAAAGCTTTAAAGAGAGCCAACAAACTCAAGGATAACTTCATGCTATCATGCTATGTATAAAAATTTTGCTGCAACTATTATTCTAAATTTAAACAGAAATCAGTTTATATTATGTGCTGAAAGATGTCGCAGCATTAGTTGGAAACATCGCAGCATTGCAACACTCAAAATGTGCTTGTTAGAAACCACAGTGTAAGTGGGGATCGCCACTTGTTCTACTGTATTACTTATTTACAGTTACTGTAACAATGACTATTTCCAGTCAGTCAACTGCATAAGGGTGAACACTGAAGAGTGTATGAGTAACAAAGACAGACTAAAAAATCCAAAGTGAATTTCAGGTTTTATATAAAAATGACAAAGCAGGTTTGTGGAATATAATGAATAAAATACAGGAAACCCTCTTCAGAACATAAATATGCTCCCAAACATTAATTCTTTATAGTAACATATAATTATAAAATAATATAAAACAGTGGTTCAATAGAATTTATGTTCATAGTAATCATTGTATGTGAAGCGGTTAAAAAGGAAGGAAATTGACATCATAACGGCTATTTTGTGGGATGCACTTAGAGTGGCATAGTTCTTTGTTTAAATCATGGTGTGATGTTATTTGTCATGGTTCCATTTCTGCCATAATCTGTGATCATTCATGCCCTTTCAAACTCTGCAATTCAGCTGTTTTATACTGATGGTGTAATCTTGTCTACGTGTGATATTATTTGTCAAATCAAAACCAAAAATAAAGCTTAACAATGAAATAATCACAAATATAGAAATATATAAATCACTCTAAGTGATCACTGCAAATATTGTATGACAAAGACAGCCTTTTACATCACATACAATTAGCTGTTTTACCCTTAGATTAACATGCCATTTTACCAACATGCAACATTTGTGTAATGTCATCACACTATATCAAACAACACATGTATCAACTGAAAAAGGCATTGTTGGCTATAGAAGAATCAGCCATTAAATTACCACCTTCTGTTTATTTACACACAAGTACATAGGCAGTTCTGTAATATTTGAGGTGTTCAGTTCAGGACCTTATCTTTCTATGATATGGAGAAGTGCATTTCTACATGACTAAAAATATTGCAAAATGACTTGAACTTATTGCTAACATCTTATGTTAATGTTCATGTATCTGTTTTTCAAGCACCAACCAAAAGAGGAACTATGTCGTCTAACTTAACATGTGAGGAGGGCACAGCTGAATGGTATCAGAATCAGACAAACTATGTTTTTGTTGCTGTATATAGTGTGGTCTGTATAACTGGGATCACGCTCAACTTTATGGCAATTGTAGTTTTTTTCTGCTACACCAAGTCACGCTCACACACCATTGTATACATGACCAACCTTGCTATAGCAGATCTCCTTCTGGTTTGTACTCTACCATTACGGATCTATTATCACTTGGGATTTCAAGGCCTATCACAAAAGATCTGTGAACTTGCTGGTCTTGTGCTGTTAGCCAACATGTATGGAAGCATCTTTCTCCTTACCTGTGTTAGCCTTGACCGTTGCCTGGCTGTTTGCTTCCCTATGTCATCCCGAGTGCGTGAAGGCCGCAAAAAGGCACCACTAGTCTGTCTGGGGATTTGGATGCTAACAACAGGAGCCAGTCTGCCCATGTACCTGACTAAGAAAAAGGAGGAAAACCACACCAAGTGTTTTAGAAGCTTTCCAGCATATGCCATAAACATCAATGCCATTGCCTCCTCACTGACAGTAGGATTTGGGATGCCACTGATCATCATGGTTATCTGTTCATGGGGGTTAGTACGTGCTGTCAGGAAAAGCACTGCAGTCCAGATGTCTGGCTTGATTGACAGCTGCAAGATCCAGAGGATGGTAAGCATTAACCTGGCCATATTTCTGTGCTGCTTTCTGCCATATCATGCCATGCTGGTGGTGATTTACTCCTACAGACACGATACTGAAAGGATACCATGCTCAGTGATGTCTGCCTACTACTATACTTTGATGGTAACTTGTCTGAATGCCATTCTGGACCCACTGGCTTACTATTTTACTACAGAGACTTTCCGTAAAAATGTTGAAATAGATGCTGTTCGGAGAATGTTGCCAATGAACAACATGAGCTCTGATGGAAACACCCGCTCCAAAGCACTTGTCAGTACTTAAAGTCAAAAATAGTCTTTTTGGCTGGAAGTAGTGGAAATTACAATTGACAGACATCTGCATCAAAAAATAAACATTATGGTGACATATTGCTGACTTCTCAAAAGGATTTTACTAACTACACCATATGGGAGATGAGAAAGTCATTACAAAACAGAGTTGAGAATATCCTATGGGGCTGGATTTATTCATATACAGAACTGAAAAACAGCTAAATAAAGCACATATTACAAGTGTCATTTACAAAGGCATGACATGTAACTGAACTGTACAAAACATGGATGTAATAATGTTGTAATAATGTTCAAAATTATTTAATTATTATCAAGAATTATTTAATTCAAGAATTATTTTTAATTCAAGAATTATTTAATTATTATCTGTTCAACAATTCATTGCACACCTTCATTTTCTTTTGTGACATATACCTCTTAGTTTTTATTAGAGTAGGTGCAATGATTGGTGTTGTTTTGTGTCTTTTTTAAATTATAATAATAATAATCCCTCCATTAAATTTATACTGTCTGAGTATTCACATTTAGTTGATTCTGTTTCTATGGTTAAACTGGTATAACTGGGTGTGGCAGGGATTGCAAACAGAATTTATTTTTATTTAATTGTATATAGTGTTCTATTTCCACATATAGAATTAAGCAGTATTGGATTTAGTATTTTTGTTATTGCCCTTATTAATAATAGTGAACATATTATGATGATATCCATGATATACTGATGATATTCTGTATAAATCATCAAAAAAATTGATGTTTGTGAAAAATATAATTGTTTTCTTTTTTTGCTTGTTTTATTGTTATTTTTCACTTTTAAGAAATAAATTTGCAGCCTATTCATTATGTTAGGTTAACCCGACATTCACAGAACATGTTTTGGAACCAGTCTTGATAATAAACCACAATTGAAATACTGGAGAGTGTTGGAGGGTAAAAAATAATTAATTGCCATGTTATAGCAATATCAACTCAGAGACTGTCTTACTTAAGGTTCCATGGGCTTGTAATGAAAATGGTCCGGTTTGGGGGGTGGTAAAGAATAACCAGTTCTTCCAGGCTGGCCAGTTCTAGGGTACAAGTGTTTCTAGTGTTTGTTTATCATGTGATACAGGTTATAATGTGGGTATCAGGGAAGGTATCTATGCTATAAAATGATCTATCTATGGCCCTGTGCTATTGATGGGAAGGTTGTGAGTTCAAATCCAGGCACCACTAAACTGCCACTGTTGGGCTCTTGAGTAAGAACCTCATAGATGATCTACTCAGCTCAAAATGTTGGGCCTGTCAACATGCAGATCTACATGTAAAATCTTCGTTTCCACTGTCATGTTGATGCCGGAAATGGCATCTAACTACACGTCTGAGAAACAAGACTGCTGTAAACAAGACTGCTGTAAACAAGACTGCTGAGGACTACAACACCGAAACTCTTTGAACTGAAGGACTTTCAGTTCACATAAGCATGTGAAGTATACACTGTCATTTTGTACCAGTCGATACCAACACGTTTGATTACCGTGTGTGTCCCTGGTTTTTGATCTAGTTGTATTTTTCTCATTTTGTGATTTTGCCTAGCCCAGTTCATGTTGTTTGCTCATTGCCTAACCCTTGCCTGTTTTTTTTTACATCACTTTTGTATTATCTGTCTGTCTTGTTTCTATGTTGAATAAAACCACTGAGTAGGTGCACTTGTGCTCTGTTTCCTGACACCCACACCATCCTCTCAGCCAAAAACTGATATTACATTGACAAAAACCTTCTGTGACACAGTGTATAAATAACTTTAATAATTGCCTGATATATACAGAGCATTTCCATTTTATCATTAAAACCCTGTAATGCAGGTTCTTTACAGGACCTCTATGTAACACAAAAATGTATACCTAACACAGGGGTGTGTATTGTCAACATATCAGTTCTGTGAAAAAACATTTATCTTTATTTCCATTAACTACAAACCACTTATTCCTGTATTATTCTTTCCTTTCAGTTAACTAAATTCCATTTGTACTGTTAATACAACATTGTTGTGTATACAACAATTCTATAGAGTCAAATAAATTATTAAGAGTCCTCCAAAGAGCCCTACAAACACCAGTATTGTAAAATAAATAAATAAATAAATAAAAATACTGATGTTGTTCTGTAAGACATAGAATAAATTCAATCTAAGTAGCAGTTAAGATGTCTGAAATTTGCATTTGCCCATGAGAGGAAATGTTCTGCCTTAAGATAAGATTGTGGTTTAAGATATTAAACTGAAGGTTAGAGTAAGACTTAAAGGCTCTTTGTTTTTAAGTAAGAAAAGCTTTGCAAAATGTCTAATGTCATTTAAAATCTAGCGTAATTTGCTGTTCTGGAAAAACAAATGTACATCAGACAAACCTATATTTGACTGCTCAGAAAATGTGTTAGAAGTTAGGAGTAAATGTAAATGTGTTCTTGTTATTATTAATGGTGACCTTGCACTCTGCACATAAGTATGTTGCCTGTATGGTGATATTATAGTGTGTTCAGTGAACACAACATTTTAAAACAAGTGTTTAAAACACGCAACATTTTAAAACAGTCTTGTAGGGAAAAAGTGTGAATGTTTCACAATGGTTTTTCTTAATGTGAGAAATTCTTTTATCTTTCTAGCATATTAGAGCAGACATCTCTGGAACATTATGGTCTTGAAAAGTGTCACTTCAGCAACAAAGGTGTGAAAAGTTATATGCTGAACTTTGTCTGCAAACCACTTTGTAAATGTCTTGCATGCAAGATTATGCCATGAGATTTCATTTGCTTTCTAATATGTTGCTCAAAAAAGGTTACTAATTGCCAAATGGATATTTTAGTCCCACTGTTCTGGTGATCTTTGTATCATCCAGAAAATGTTAACTTTCTTTTATCTTTCTAAAGGGTTTTTAGGAAGCTTTTGTTAAAGGAGCATACATTCTTGTGGCGTTCTACATACAACTTTGTGCTAGATTAAAGCTTTTTTTTTTTACTGAGTGTATAAAACTATAATTTAATAAAAAAGTCATTTATTTATATATATATGCAGTATACTGTATATGTTTGCTAAATATGTAGTTGATAGAAAGGTGTGTGTATGCTGCACTATATACTTGCTTTTTTTTAGCAAAGAAAAACTGCAAATGACTATATTATAATGGGTAACCTCTTTTGTTCGGCTAAATAAAAAAAAAGTATTTAAAAGTAATTAACCTAGTTTTATTATTTATTTTTGTTGAATTTGCCTTAGTTCTTAATTGGGTTGTTGGGTCTTCATTTTGCTATTTTAGTTCCTTTCGGTTGTTAGTTGAAATCCCTTTAGATGTTTATTTAGTTATGAGCTGTTTGTTTAATTGATTTTTCTTTAATTCCTTTAGTTTGTTAGTTTCAAGATTTTCTTTGTCACACAATTACATACAGTATATAACTTGCAGTGAAATGAAAACAGTTTAATTTCCTTTAAATGTTTACCTAGTTGTCAGTTCATTATTTTTGTTAGTTTTCATTTAGTTCTTCTAGGTTTTTTTGTTTTGTTTTGTTTTGTTTAATTATCTGTAGTTGTTTATTTTGTTTGTTAGTTAGTTTAACTCATGTGCTGGAGGAGTGAGAGGGACAAGTAAACTGATTTTTAAAACCAAGTGAGAAAGGAACACTAACTCGAATTTAAATGCCTATGCTCGCCATTATAGTTTTGGCACCTTGTCTATTCTTCTGACTGTGGCTCATTACAAGAACAACAGCAGAGAGAGAGAGAGAGAGAGAGAGAGAGAGAGAGAGAGAGAGAGAGAGAGAGACTCGCTTCACCAGAGTGTGTCCGTCCCACAGATAAAGGAGGGAACAATAACAGGGAATGGGGTCGGCTAAACGTGGAGATAATGATCAAGAATTTCCCTTGGTTTTTCATCCCATGGGAAAATGAGCTTTCTTTATATCGATTAGCATGATACCCTCCTCCAAGCAGTTCCCTCCTTCCTGTCCTCATGTCCAGTGTTGTTTTAATCCTGCTAAAGATACAGTCCCTCGGGTAACTCGTGGTTTTTCAGACGTCAAATCATTAACAGGAAGTCCACCCAAATAAAATAACATTGTAATTCATCCTGCGGTATATCATACTCTGGTCGGTGGTCGATACATAATACACGTTGGCACCGTTTACTGTACACATTCTGGGTAGTTTCATTTTCTCACTTTCTCACAAAAAAATGCTCTCTGTTCTGGTGCCCTGTATCTGACCTGACCGACTTTTTCTTGCTTTTCTGTGAAACAAGTTTCGTTATTCTCAAAGTTTCCATTATTAGCTCAATGCAGCGACATCAAGCTCTTCATGGCCTTCCCCCGAGACTGTGGGAAAGTGTGCTGCTAAAAGCACCCATGCATTGTCATGTTAATGGCTAAGGGTGGTGGTTTGGAGGGGAGGTTTCGACAGCTACACGTTTAAAGCGAGGTGCAAGCCTAATTTTCCCAGCCAAGCAGGCACCATTCGCCTCCACTTAGGAGGAAGTTAGCGACACGAGAAACTCACAGAGAGTCTCAGAGTTCATTTTAGTTTGCGTGAGAAATTAAGCAGAGCTATGACTGCTTCAAATCTCGGCAATGGACCAGAAAAGAGCTTCAACGCCAAAGAGGAGCGTAAGGTAAAGTAATCTTACCTCATATGATGACTTGGGTGGAGGAGTTGTTGTAGTGTTTTAATATATTGACACCACGTGGTGATTACAGGTTATTAATTACACTCGGGGTAGAATTGTTTTTAATGGATAGCTGATAGTAGTGCCTGCATGCCACAGCTCTCATTTGAGATGACACTTTTAACACGCTTTGCTTTATAGTAATCACCAGTGTAAACACATATTTTAGCTTCGAAAGCCTCTGATAGAGAAGAGACGTAGAGAACGCATCAATTCAAGCCTGGAGCAGCTCAAGGGTATTATGGTGGATGCTTACAATTTGGATGTGAGTTTACTTAAATAAACAAACCAGCATGCACATGTGCACATATACACCACCTGTTACACTATAAATTGGCTTTTACTGATGAAACTCAAATAAGGATTCACAGCTATTCATGATTGCAAAACGTTGGATTTTAATATTGTGTACTTTTGTTAAGCAATCAAAGCTGGAGAAAGCGGATGTTCTGGAGATAACTGTGCAACACATGGAGGGCCTGCAGCGGGGCCTTGGACCAGGTGAATATTAAATGCTCTGTTGACGTCTGTGTCAGAAGTTGTGTTATGAAAATTGTGTAATGAAATGGAAAATTAGTAATGCCATTCGTAAACTACTCATGTTGGATTTACACCTGTTGTATATCTAGACAATAATGAAATGTTAAAAAAGACCCATACTTATTATCATGTGCAAAGGTCATAATTCAAAATGTGTGATTAAATAATTTTTCTGCATTTTAATTTTTTTTTTTTTTTTACAGCAGCCAGTCAGGGACCTAGTGTGACTTTTGAATCTCGTCAACGATACAGTAGTGGTTATATACAGTGTATGCACGAGGTGCATAATTTACTCCTCAACTGCCCTGGCATGGACAAATCACTGGGCGCTCGTCTTCTGAACCACCTGTTGAAGGCTCTGCCCCAAATCAGTGGAGAGAGTGGAACCACAGGCAGTGCTGGCACTACCAGCCCTCTTCCTCTTCCCACCTCGCCTACACAGTCTCCGCTGGCTCTTCCCTCCTTTCAGCCCCGTCCTCTCCACCTACACACCCCTCCATCTCCTGTAAGCCCCCCCTCACCCAGCAGCCCCCACTGCTCTCCTGGAATCCTCTTGCAGAGAGAAGGGGCTGGCATGAGGCCCTCCCCACCTCGATCACCCTCCCCCCAACCTTTAGCCCCTTCTGCCCTTCCCCCTGCCTTCCCAGGGGGTGACCCTTCTATGTGGAGGCCATGGTGAAGAAGTGAAACCCTCTACCACTGTTCACTTGCCCTGTCCCCCCTTCTTCCACTCTTCCCTAATAGTGTCCATTACATCCTCATCTCCTGGGATGTTTGAGTGCTGGGCCTTTTCACTCTGAGAGCGGAGAGGTCACCGAATAATAGTAGGTCTTCGAGCCCCTAGGGGTTTTGTGGCATCGTTTGAAGCACTATTCTTTATGCTTGATTTACTACGGTGTGGGCTTGTTTGGAAATTTGAAAAACAAAAGAGAACCACCACCAAGGATGCTCACTTAGAATTGAGCACATGAGAAAAAGAATTGTTGCTTCGTTGCTTGATGGTACTGTTATTTTGTTAAATCGGGAAGCAATGAACTTTGCTTAATTGTATTTCATTTTGAAAATATTTTTTAAATGGTTCTTTACTTCTTATGATTTCTTTTTACTATTTTTAGTGTGGCCTTTTCACTAAAGTTTAGTGTGGCCTGATGCATTTTATACTATACCTCTGATCAACTGGTAGTGACTGGTTTCTGTTACAAAATAATGGTCATGTGTTGGAATGTCCTGAATAAACTGAGTATGCAAATGTGTCTGAGATGTCATGACCTCTGACACTTTTCTTGCTGATGCTAGATGTTTATACTGGTCCCCACTTGAAGCATTTTGTACATAAAGTCAAGTTCAGGCGTAAAAGATACACTATTTAGATGCCCTCTCTGTGTGCTGGGTATCAGAATATGCTGTAAACATTTCTGTGAATAAAGAAATGAACATCCATGGTGTGTTGTTTGACTTTTCATTCATTAAAGTAGATTTGATACCAAAATAGCAGATTTTACGTTTAAATCAAGAACATTTTCATTTGTGTATATGAAGACCCAATAGCTGAGATCCAAGATTCAGCTGTTGACTGAGAGAGAAACTCCATACATGCATATACACTTATAAAACACTCACACATATACACTTATAAAACACTCGCATGTATACACTTATAAAACATACATACACACTTACAAAACAACTCATCACTGCTGCTAAACTTAGCTAAAATTAACTAACTTACCAAATGGATTAATTAATGAGCAATGTTTACCTTATCTACTAACACATAGAAGTATTTAATCATAGATAGAAACATGAACATAAAGTACAGTATCTGACAGTAACATTCTCAGATGTAGGGATGTGCTCCCCCTGCTGTGATGGACACATTTTCTATGATGGGGGTGGTGTTAAGACAAAGATAAAAGCTAAAAGCTTCCATCCATCCATCCATCATCTACCACTTACTCCTTTTCAGGGTCACGGGGAACCTGGAGCCTATCCCAGGGATCATCGAGCACAAGGCGGGGTACACCCTGGACAGGGTGCCAGTCCATTGCAGGGCACAATCACATACACACTCACACACCCATTCATACACTACGTACACTTTAGACCCACCAATCAGCCTACCATGCATGTGTTTGGACTGGGGGAGGAAACCGGAGTACCCAGAGGAAACCCCCGCAGCACGGAGAGAACATTCTAACTCCACACACACATGGCCCCAGCGGGACTCAAACCCCGAACCCTGATCAAACCATCAGATTTAGTTTACTCTATACGGCTAAACTAAAGTGGACTACATGGAGCTCTTGTGGCCAAATCACACAATTGCATTTCTAAAAAACAAAAAACAAAAACAACAACAACAACAACAAAAAACACTGTAGGGTGAACTATGCAAAAGTGGGATAATTTTTGGTAGATTCACCATAGCACAATGTCAAAATCTTTATACTGCTAGCCTTTGATTTTTTTGTAAAGATATTACCCGCCTAAATGTAAATTTATTGAACAAATATTTGATATAGCTTTAATGTGATAATGATAGACATTTGAACACTCTTAGGCACTGCTTTTCACTGAAATAATATTTTCGGATAAAGTGGGACAGATCATCAGCAAAAGTGTGACAGGGATTTTAAGTTAATTCAATTTTTTTTTTTTTTACAATTTAATTTTTACGAAAGACACAAACACACACAAACATGATTTTTACATGGTGGGTAACTCAGTTCTGACTGAAAAACTGCCTAATTGTGAAAATCAATAGGCATTTTAAACAAAAACATACAGTAATCCATTTTGTTGACTATGCTTTGAAAAATCATATCTCCATAAACACTGCTTGCAGAAAAACACAGCAGCATCTAAAATGATATCTTCTGCTTTTGGATCATCACAGGAACCATATTTTCTGTGGCAGCCTTTGCATTCATCTGATGTGCTTGTGGTCATTATGTTGTTGTTGTTTTTTTTTTCATTCTTGTTTTGATTTTTCAACATGAGTAAAGTTTTCTGGGCTTGTTATTATGTATGACGGTGGCTTGGTTATGGGCACTCTTTTTGGCCTGACAACACGGTTTTTGAATGATGCTGGTCAAAGGTTCAATTCAATTAAATTCTGTTTTATTTGTACAGCGCTTTTTACAATGGACATTGTCTCAAAGCAGCTTTACAGAAACATATAAACACGGTATACAGATTTTAAATGTGCAAATTTATCCCAATTGAGCAAGCCGGTGGTGACGTTGGCAAGGAAAAACTTCCTAAGATGTTAAGAGGAAGAAACCTTGAGAGGAACCAGACTCAAAAGGGAACCCATCCTCATCTCTGTAACAACAGATAGTGTAAAATGAAGTTCATTATGGTTTAATATGAAGTCTGTTTGGCCTTAGAAGCAACCATAGTCCCAGCAATCTGGAAGTGGAGTAAATGAGAGCTCCATCCAGAGGTAGGCTTGAGTAAACAAATACGTTTTAAGCCTAGACTTAAACTATGAGACTGTGTCTGAGTCCCAAATACAAATGGATGTGGTTGGCAAAGTGGAAAAGTGATCAAAGTTTTTTTCAAATTAGGCTATGTCACTCTGACACAGAATTCCACACAATACCTTAATAATGTTAACCAGAATACATAAAACATAATACGAATTTGTAACTGTTTTATGACATGGTTCATGACATGCTAGCTCAGTATAGTATGATAATCAATAATCATAATACATAATATTGGCTTTAAAAAGTGTCTCACTTTACCTGGAAGCTACTGTCCCACTTTAACTGACACGTTAGATCAGGGGTGTCAAACTCAATCAACTTAGGGGCCATATTTTTTAAAAAATAGACCAATCCGTGGGCCAGATATGCCTTATATTTATTTTTTGTTGAAAAAAAAAATGTAATGCTGCTCAAACTTGTCATTGCTTCATACAAATATGAACTTCATATAATAGGTAATATGACTTTAAGTATCAAATAACTAAAAGCAAACATAACTCAATCATGAATAACACTTAAATTAACTGCCCAAACTATTTAAGTGTTTATCAGGTTTTAAGGCTTACTTTGTTATCTGTTTGCTGCTACTTGATATCTGGCTTCCTTTCTTTGATGCAAGTTTATTAATACTTGGTGTCAACTCCTGAGCTGCTACATCTCTGAGAATTGAAGGAAGATGCTAGTCCATAAGTCGTGATCTGTGAGATGTTTATCTTCATAACTGAGAGCAGCTTTTCACACGGGTATGTGCTACCAAACATGCACAGCATACGGGTGAACTGTAGGCGGAGCAGTGGCATAGTTTCTGGGATAAAAGCATAAAACTGTCCAGTCCTGACTGAATCGTACTTTGCCTTCACAGCAAGTGAGAAAGCCACAAAGGATTTTCCTTTTTCAGTGAGCTGCCCTTGTAGATCTATGGCTAGCTCATCCACATGATCTGCCACTGTATTTCTGCTAAGACTGACACTTGCAAATGCTTCTCTTTTATCAGGACACAACACATAGCTAACTTTAAGCATGCACTTCTTCAGAAAATCACCCTCCGTGTATAGTCGGCCTGATTCAGCCATTTCTTCAGCCACGATCTAACTGGCTTTTACAGCTGCTTGACTTTGTGCTTTTTCTTTAGAAAACATTATTTGCTGGTGTACAAGGCCTTTCTTAAAGCCTAACTCTGCCACTTTCTGTTGCCTCTGTTGTCTATTCAAATCCCCATATCTGTCACTGTGTTTTGTGTCTCATAATGACGTCTTATGTTATTCATTACGGACAGAGTCTCCTGGAAACGAGACAGACGGGGTTTCCTTTATGGTCAACAAATAAGTATTCCAACTCCCACCTGTCATACAAGGCCCCACCTTCACCTTTCTTTCTTTTTTACTATCTTCTGGCTGACTGACTGCTAGCTAATAATGCACTTTTTTATAATAGGGAACAATGCTGTTGTTAAAACTGTTTTTGACATGAAAAACTAATTTTAACATTCAGACAATGTGCTTGATCAACTGTTTGACAGGAAGTGGAGTAGTTACATAGTGGTAGCCAACAGTGTGTTTGTTTATTAGTGTGTGTGTATGTGTGTGTGTGTGTGTGTGTGTGTGTGTGTGTGTGTGTGAGAGAGAGAGAGAGAGAGAGAGAGAGAGAGAGAGAGAGAGAGAGGAAGAGGAGGGGTGGCAGTAGCCTGATGTTTAAAATAGAACGTATACTTCACTTTTTATGTGTTCTGTATATGTGTGAGTGTTTTATAAGTGTATATGTGTGAGTGTTTTAGAAGTGTATAGGTGTGTGTCTTTTATAAGTGCATATGTGTGAGTGTTTTATAAGTGTATATGTGTTAGTGTTTTATAAGTTTGTATGGATGAGTGTTTTATAAGTGTGTATGCACGTATGGAGTTTGTGTATATGTGTCAGGGCTCTACGGTAACAATTTATTTAGGAGCACTTGTGCTCCTAATTACAAAAATTTAGGAGCATAATTGAAGTTTAGTTTTTTTTTTTTTGTTTTTTTTTTTTTTTAGAGATGGCAACGTTAATGTGCCACAATATAACACACAAGTAGGCATGAGAAAACTTGAACTTGTCAATTATGACAGAATTTAGGAACATAGTGTGAGCCATGACACATTAATTTACCTTCTGATAAACTAAATGTAATATTTTCAGTTAATTTTACAGGCTGTATGCAAAAAACAACAACCGTTAACCTGTTCCAGCTTGTAAACAAATACAATAAACCTCAATGTTCAGTGTTTGAAGTCTGCTCCTCTTAAATATATTTAAAGCTACACTATTAGCCATTTACCACTGTCATGGTTCTGGGCTGCAGTCAGTCCGTGAACTGCTCTGCATATATTGTGTATATATCTGAATAATCTCATATAGGATATATTTGGGTGAGTTCATTTATCAACCAGATGCAAAGCGCTTTAGTTTAATGCCGTTCATTACTGATGCTCCGATCAGGATTTTTAGAGCTGATACCAATTTCTTGTCATCTTGATCGACCAATACCAATCCAGATACCAATCTTTTTTTTTGCTTAAGCTTTAATCAGGATCATATCATAATCATAAACAATTAAATGTAAGCTCTCTGTACAGTGTTACTCTTGTCATCATAATGGCTTCTTTGCAATATTTGCACTCTTGTTCTATTGACTGATGTGATGAAAAGCAGTGCAAAAGTAGCTAAGTGCGGTGTAGCTAGATGCATTTTAGAGTTATAGTTTTTATTCCGATTGTATTATACAACTTCGAACAGGTCACTCTCACCGGTGCGCCTATATATTTTTTCACAAAATTGTTGCTCAAGTTGCTCGAGTTGCACAAAGTACTTTTCATGGTCGCACTATAGAGCCCTGTGTGTATTTGCACATGTCTAATTATTATGTATGCATGAGTGCAATGTTGGTGTGTCAGTCTGTGTTTCACATTGGTGTGTGCAAGCATTTAATATGCATTTGTTTGATGATTCCATGGCACACATGTATGTGTGAATAATTGACATATGTGTATGCAAGTGTTTCATATATGTATGCGTAAGTGAAATTTGATTTAAACCCTAATCTGCACCTCATACAAAACGATGGCTAACTTAATTACATGTGCCTCATAGGTGGAAGTGCATTAGACTACAAAGTGTTTTAAATGTAATTAGCATGTTACATGTATTTGTTTAGCAGCTGGTTTTGTTCATCTTTTTTTTTTTGTAAGTGACTTAATATTCAATACAGAGCCGTTAAAAAACCTGAATGTTGCAATAACCAGAGTTGGGTGTAACGCGT
This sequence comes from Ictalurus furcatus, assembly GCF_023375685.1. Lineage (NCBI taxonomy): Eukaryota > Metazoa > Chordata > Actinopteri > Siluriformes > Ictaluridae > Ictalurus > Ictalurus furcatus. The sequence continues at coordinate 18,103,874 of NC_071261.1, forward strand.
TACTGTATTCTAATGACATTTTCTGATAACACAGTAATGTAACGCATTACATTTAAAATGTCTATAATTTGATTACAGTTACTGATGTCAAAAAATTGTGTTAGGCCTACTTGCATTATAAATTTATTGTTAAGAAAACAATATTAAGTAAAATGCATTTAAAAAATAAATCAGGTTTTGCGTGGCTGTCAGTGGCGTAACCTGGCCTGGGCATTCAGGGCTGTAGCCCCAAATATTTTTTCTTTAGCTCTAAATAATTCTCCACTTGTTGCGGTTTGTCACTACGTAACTGAATACCAGTAAAAGAAGTTGGCAGTGTTGTAATTTTATATCTTCAGTGAACAAAGGTGAGCCCAATCAGACAGGGTTTACAGGACAATACATGGAAACACTCGTGTCTTATTGGCTGACAGCTCTCAATTACAGTATGCAGAACAAAAAAGGCATTTACCAATTATTGGGCATTTTCAACCGTTTTTTCAACTGCTTTACCTGCTTTGTTAAAATAACCATAACCCTAATCATAATCGTACTTGATTGGATGGTTGAACAATGCCTATCCGTTCTGAAGACGCCCACTGTTTGGGAAACGCCAATTTATGTTCCACAGAGACCTATACTTATACGCTAGCTCAAACAGTCAGTGTGAGGAAAAATTGATATACGCTGATTTTTTTGACTAGGTTGAAACTAAAACACTCACATCCTCTCATGCTGAGCAGGAAAACAAAGTGTGTAAATGTTTATATGAGTTCCAGTTTATGTGAACATGATATGAGCAGAGAATAGGGAAAGATAATAAACTTTGCATGGCACTGCAGCAGCTAAACCCATACAATGATAGCTTAGCTGTGCCTCCCCATGGCTAGCGACACCAAACTAGCCTAGTTAGAGAAGTTTTATATTTTATCGGTCTGGCAGTCCGAGGCAAGTTTTATGATAAATCCAGCTTTTTCTGATCATGACGTGTGCTAAAATTACTCAAAGAACTATGAGTTTCACTTTGTAGTGTAACCATACAATGATAGAAGTAGCTTTATTTGTCATATATATATTACAGCACAGGTGAATTCTTTTTCTTTGCATATCCCAGCTTGTTTGGAAGTTCGGGTCAGAGCACAGGGTCAGCTATGATACAGTGCGCCTGGAGCATAGAGGGTTAAGGGCCTTACTCAAGAACCCAACAGTGGCAGCTTGGTGGTGCTGGGCCTTGATCTCCCGACCTTCTGATCAGTAAGTGGATTCTGATCACCATGATAGCTAGCCTACCAACAGTGACAACACCCAAGGCAAGTTTTATGATGAATCCAAATTTTTCTGACCATGTCATACATTGACACATGCTAAATTTACTGAAAGAACCATGAGTTTCACTTCATACTGTATTTGGGTAGGTTTGATAGGTTTTGAAAGTAACTTGAAAGTAATTAGTAATCTGATTATTTTTACATGCAATACTCAGTAATGTAATCAAATTGCATTTTTAAACAAGCAATTAGTAATATGTAGTGGATTACTTTGTTTTTGAGTAACTTACCCAACATTGACCATGACTAAGTTTCCTGATATGATTAATGATAGAAAGAACAGAGACATGGTGATATAATAGTGTGAAGACTAAATTACCCCAAAATGTTTGATTACTATTTATGCTAGGAAATCTTCCTGGTTGGAATAAAACACACACACACACACACACACACACACACACACACACAAATTATACAACATAATAAAATAGGCTATATTTAACAAAGTCTTTTAGACATGTTCACTAAAGAGTAAAGTCTGTGCTATGCAGTTCAGTCCCACTATTAAACATGCTTTCTTATAATAATTATACTCTTTAAATGTTAATTTTAAATATTAGTACTGTGTTGGAAAATCTGACAATGAAACAAAATAATTGTTAACCTTTTTTTTAATTTTTTAATTTGTATTTTTTACAAAATCATCAGGTTCATTTAAAGATCTGTGTAAATGTATTCTGGAGGAAGCTGTTACAGGCAGTGCTGGCGCTCATTTCACCTCTAGATGTCACTTGGAGAGTACATGGAAACTGTGTAATATGATAAAGGATTAATGGAATTTCAGAACCAGATTTGCCACATGATGATTAATATCTGGTCAGCAGTAGTTCAACAAATGGGCTAGTAATGATAAACCAACAAAATTAACCTCTATGGTATGTGTACATGATAAAAGAATGAGTATATACAGACGTGTATATAGCATTTCTAGCCTGATGCGAGTGGTTTCCTCCAGGATATCAGTGTCCTCATCCACAGGAGACGAGGAATCACTTATTGCTTTGAAGAATATGAAAATTTAATCAAATGCTATGACTTTATCAGTCACCAGATCTTGACCCAATTGAACATCTATGGGACATTTTGGAGTCACATGCTAGGCATTGTAAATAAATACATCTATATATGTTTGTGTGCATGTGTGTGTGTGTGCGTGTGTGTGTGTGTGTGTTATACAGGAATAAAACTGAAATGTAAGTAATGACATACTTCTGTGGTCTTTAAGACTAGATAGAATACAAGCTATAGCAGCTGTGTAGTTGACAGTTATGCTTAAGGAACCAGTGGCGGATCTCTGGCAGTTCTGAGATTTCAATTTACCAGATCTTCCAATTACTACATTCGAACCGCTAAACCATCACTGATGCATAAACAAAGTTGAAACAGATGAGACATGGAGATCTGTTCATATCCTCTGCCATGCAACAGTAGATGAATGCATATTCTGTAGTTCCTGACATTATTACTGAGCATAGGCAAATTGATTCAGCTGTATACACAGAAAATAATGACTTAATAATTTAGGGCTATATTACAGCTATGAGATTTTAAAGCATAAGAAGTGAACCTTAAGAATAAGAACCTTAAGTGTCTTAGCAAATTGGTAAAAAGAGTTAATGATGTTACAGTGGTGGGGCTCATGATCAACCACTATGAACGTTGGTATAGTTGCTATAGTTATTATTATGTTATTATAGTTGTAAGTCTGGCCACCTGAATTTAATGAGTTTTGTGTAAACTAAAACTCAACGACTTAAAAAATAAAATGTCAACTGGAATTTTAATAAATCCAAGAACATTGATGTTCATACAGTGAGGGAAAAAAGTATTTGATCCCCTGCTGATTTTGTACGTTTGCCCACTGACAAAGAAATGATCAGTCTATAATTTTAATGGTAGTTGTATTTGAACAGTGAGAGACAGAATAACAACAAAAAAATCCAGAAAAACGCATGTCAAAAATTTTATAAATTAATTTGCATTTTAATGAGGGAAAAAAGTATTTGACCCCCTCTCAATCAGAAAGATTTCTGGCTCCCAGGTGTCTTTTATACAGGTAACGAGCTGAGATTAGGAGCACACTCTTAAAGGGGGTGCTCCTAATATCAGTTTGTTACCTGTATAAAAGACACCTGTCCACAGAAGCAATCAATCAGTCATATTCCAAACTCTCCACCATGGCCAAGACCAAAGAGCTCTCCAAGGATGTCAGGGACAAGACTGTAGACCTACACAAGTCTGGAATGGGCTACAAGACCATTGCCAAGCAGCTTGGTGAGAAGGGGACAACAGTTGGTGCGATTATTCGCAAATGGAAGAAGCACAAAAGAACTGTCAATCTCCCTCGGCCTGGGGCTCCATGCAAGATCTCACCTCGTGGAGTTGCATTGATCATGAGAACAGTGAGGAATCAGCCCAGAACTACACGGGAGGATCTTGTCAATGATCTCAAGGCAGCTGGGACCATAGTCACCAAGAAAACAATTGGTAACACACTACGCCGTGAAGGACTGAAATCCTGCAGCGCGCGCAAGGTCCGCTGCTCAAGAAAACACATATACATGCCCGTCTGAAGTTTGCCAATGAACATCTGAATGATTCTGAGGACAACTGGGTGAAAGCGTTGAGGTCAGATGAGACCAAAATGGAGCTCTTTGGCATCAACTCAACTCGCCGTGTTTGGAGGAGGAGGAATGCTGCCTATGACCCCTGGAACACCATCCCCACCGCCAAACATGGAGGTGGAAACATTATGCTTTGGGGTTTTTTTCTGCTAAGGGGACAGGACAACTTCACCGCATCAAAGGGACCATGGACGGGGCCATGTACCGTCAAATCTTGGGTGAAAACCTCCTTCCCTCAGACAGGGCATTGAAAATGGGTCGTGGATGGGTATTCCAGCATGACAATGACCCAAAACACACGGCCAAGGCAACAAAGGAGTGGCTCAAGAAGAAGCACATTAAGGTCCTGGAGAGACCTAGGCAGTCTCCAGACCTTAATCCCATAGAAAATCTGTGGAGGGAGCTGAAGGTTCGAGTTGCCAAACGTCAGCCTCGAAACCTTAATGACTTGGAGAAGATCTGCAAAGAGGAGTGGGACAAAATCCCTCCTGAGATGTGTGCAAACCTGGTGGCCAACTACAAGAAACGTCTGACCTCTGTGATTGCCAACAAGGGTTTTTAAACCAAGTACTAAGTCATGTTTTGCAGAGGGGTCAAATACTTATTTCCCTCATTAAAATGCAAATCAATTTATAACATTTTTGATGTGCGTTTTTCTGGATTTTTTTGTTGTTATTCTGTCTCTCACTGTTCAAATAAATCTACCATTAAAGTTATAGACTGATCATTTCTTTGTCAGTGGGTAAACATACAAAATCAGCAGGGGATCAAATACTTTTTTCCCTCACTGTATAATACACAATATTTTGTATTACACAACTACTTGTGAGTAGAAACTTCAGCAGTAAGTGGTGATTTTAAACAGGTTTATGAGTGAACCCTTGCCTTAATCCTTACTTGGTAAATCCTGTCAATCTTTTATAAAGAGTCAGATGTGAACCATGTGTGCGTTTTGTGTGGTGTCCAGCAGGCAGAGTTGAATGAATGAATGCATTTGTTCTGCTGAATGGAGTACAGTAAGGAACAGAAAAACAGTGCCAAGAAAATAACACACCATCCACAGCTGAGCTTCTCTTTATGTGTCTATTTGGCTAAATATTGAACACATGAAAAGGGGATTAAAAAAAAGGCTAGCAAAGATAACTTCCCCCCTAGTTTCCACAACAGAATCTGCTTTCTACATGAATAATTCTCCAGGTTTAACCCATTCTTTTCTAAACTTCCATGTCACAGGTTCCACTGCACAGAAAAGGTGCTGTAATTGGATTTGAGGCTATGTATAGAACCCCAAACGACAGGCTCTCTTTCAGAAAATGTTCCAAGTAAAACCCTTTTAGAAATCTAGAACAATTTAATCATGGTTAGAACAATTACAGAACTCATTTTTCATACTAGTACGCATAAAATGGCCTTGCAGAAGCACTACCTAATGTGGGTTTATTTTAGATTGGGCTTGACCTAAGTGGAGAAATTACACACACACACACACACACACACACACACACACACACACACACACACACACACACACACACACACACACACACACACACACACACACACACACACACACACACACACACACACACACACACACACACACACACTGAGAGACAGAGGGAGATGCAGTGGGGGATGGGGGACTGCCAGAGAGTGGCTTAGGTTGCATGTACCTGATAAACACACTAAGAAGGGACGAGAACAACAATAAAGTGTGTTTCCTCTTCTTCTTCTTCTTCAAAAAGAAAGAAAGAAAGTGCTCACTCCATCAGCTGGACTGCATTTTTCCCCCCTCGTATACCACAAGAGGATAATTTCAGAGTGTACTCAGTCCTCTCACACACGGGTTTGGCTCCTAAGGCGGACTGAGGAAACAACTACAGCAGGAATGACCGAGTTCTCAGACCGCTAGGCGAAATTTCACAAAGTTCTTCACTCAACTACAGCTTCAGTTCTGACCAACACGGTGAGTACACAAGTGGCCCAAAAGTTTTATATAGTTCCTATTGAGCTTTCCAATAGAAACAACCCCTTCTGAAAGTTTGACACGCAGCACTTGTTTGGCCACTGTGGTATTCTGCTTTTTCAGTTAACCAAGAGGATTCACACGAGAAATGGGAAATCACAACAGTTATATTTTTACAGTAACAATATAACCATTACGTGCATGCATATTTTCTGAGTTATAAGCCACATTTAATTTGGGATTTCTCTTGGTAAAATACAAACAGTTTTTATACAGTTTGTTGTATTGTGTTTGTTTTGGTGGGGGGGGGGGGGGGGTGTTTGATTTTTTTTAGTCACCTGACTTGAAGCTACAAAAGTCTGTCCTGAAACAAATATAAAATATCACATATCTGTTTGAAATTGAGGCGAGTTAAAAAAAAGTTTTTTAGGTTTAAATAAGCATTTATTCAGATGTCTTTGCATGTGCTTACTTGTTCAGCATTGATCCAGAAATAAAAAAATAAAATAAATATATTATTATTATTTTTAACAGTCATTAAATGGACATTCACTGGTACTATTACGTACCTTGAAATTAATCAGATTATTCTGGCCACTCGATTAGTGAGGCTAATCTTGTTTGTGTTTATCCCATTTGACATTCACTAACTAGTTTCCATGTGCAGTCCATAATTCAGGCTTATAGCAAACTGTAGCCTACGTGAGCTGTATACCAAATTATTTGCACAGTCAACAAAAAAGCAGTTGAAACTGCCTAGACTCTAAAGTTAAAAAAAAGTACAGTGCATTTTACTCAATAAAAACTAAATTAAAAATACAGAAATTTATTTGAAAACCTCTTCCCGTTTGCATACAAAGATTAAAACAATGCACACAGATCAGTGTTCTCGCCCATCTGTCCTTTGAATGGTATTCATGAAAAAAGATTACACTAGGTTGTGTGCCTTATGGGAAATGTGGTTATATATGATCAGGCAGTGGGAGTATGATGTAAATAAGAACCAAGCACATTCCAGAAATGATTAAAAAATTCCTCTGAGCCAGTGGTTTGAATCACTCTTGACAGAAATCCTAAACAAATCCATATCTTTATAAATCCTTTCTTCTAAGCAAATGTCATCTTATGGCAACAAGCCTATTTTAAACATCTAAGGTTTTCATACCACTGCTTATGGCATTTGCTGTCCATATGCTGGATTCTCCATCTGCCTTTTGCACATCATCTCCACAATCCTGCTAAATAATACACGTCTATGTGAACATGGCCCTGCTTGATAAAATATTAATGTGGAGAAACTGGGCCAGAAGGCTACATGGGTGTTCTGCCCATCCAAGCTTTCTCGTCTGTGGTTTTCATACCTGCTGAAAGTGACTCAACAATAACCCGAGAACATTAAGCCTAAACCCAGTAGATACCTTTGCAATAATGTTTAAAACCAATAGATAGGACAGTCACAACAAACTCTAGTCCCTAGTATATTATATACAGTGCTGTAAAAAAAAGTATTTGATTTCTTCTGTGTTTGTGTATATTTCATAATAAATATTTGTAGATCTTCGAACGAAATACAACATAAAACAAAGGCTACCTGATTAAACACACCATACAGTTGTTATTTATTTATTTATTTTATTGAAGCAAAAAAAGTTATCCGACACATATCACCAATGTGAAAAACTAACCACCCACTGAAATTTAAAATCTGGTTGTGCCAGATTTAGCAGCAGTAACTGCAACCAAATGCTTCTGATAACTGGAGATCAGTCTTTCACTTACTTCTAGGACTAGGACTTACTCCTATGCTTTGGATCATTGTCTTGCTGCATAATCCAGTTATGTTTGAGTTTCAACATACGGACTGAAGACCGGACATTCTCCTTTAGGATTTTCTGGTAGAGAGCAGAATTCATGTATCCCTCAATTATTGCGTTGCCCAGGCCCTGAAGCAGCAAAGCATCCCCACACCATCACACTTCCACCACCATGCTTGACTGTAGGTATGATGATCTTTTTTTGGAATTCTCTGTTTGGTTCATGCCAGATGTAACAGGACCCGTCTTCCAAACAGTTCCACTTTCGACTTATCAGGCCATAAAACATTCTTCCTAAAGGTTTGAGGATCATCAAGGTGTGTTTTGGCAAAATTCAGAGGAACCTTAATGTTCTTCTGGGTTAGCAGTGGTTTTCACCTCACCACTTTTCCATGGATGCTGTTTCTGCCCATTGTCTTTCTGATAGTGGAGTCATGAACAGTGACCTTTATTGATGCAAGAGAGGCCTGTAGGTCCTTTGATGTTGTCCTTGGCTATTTTCTGACTTGCTGGATGAGTAGTTGCTATGCTCATGGAGGAATTTTGGAAGATTGGCCACTTCTGGGAAGCTTCACTACTTTGCTGAGTTTTTACATTTGGAGATAAGGGCTCTCGCTTTGGTTCTTTGGAGTCCCAGATCCTTTGAAATAGCTTTGTAACCCTTACCAGTCTAATGTATTTCAATCACCTTCCTCCTCCTCATTTCTGGAATTTCTTTCAATTTTGGCATAATGTTTTACTGGATAAGACCTTTTAACCAACTTCATGCTGTTGAAGCTCTATTTGCATGTTGATTTGATTGAACAGGGTTTGCAGTAATCAGGCCTGGTTGTGTCTAGTCCAGCTGAATCCCATTATGAATGCAGTTTCATAGATTTGAGGAATTAGTAACTACGGGGGCAAATGCATTTTCACTCAGGCCTAGTTGGTATTGGATAACATTTTTGCTTCAGTAAATAACATTATCATTTAAAACTATATTTTGTGTTTACTCAGGTAGTGTTTGTTTTATCTTAAATTTTGTCTCATTTTCTGAAACAATTTATTACGAGATATACACAAAAACCAAAGAAATCAGGATACTCAAATACTTTTTCACAGCACTGTAGCTATACTATATTATATATACTACATAGTATATAAAAAACTGTGAGACCTGGCTGACTCTCATATTGCTTATTTGGCAGTTCTTTCTGATGTTTATAATAATAATAATAATAATAACAGACTTTGTTTTATATATAATATTTTATATGATTTCTCTGACATACTATGAAGTTATTTGGACCTACAGTATATGAACAAAAACATGTGGACACCTGACCATCACACCCATATGTGGGCCTTCTCCAAACTGTTGGAAAGGTGGAAGCACACAATTGTATAGGATGTCTTTGTATGCTGTAGCATTAAGATTTCCCTTAATTGGAACTAAGGGGCCAAACCTGTTCCAGCATGACAATGCTCCTGTGCACAAAGCGAGGTCCATAAAGACATAGTTAGCTAAGGCTGGTGTGGAACAACTCAAGTGGCCTGCACTAAGCCCTGAATTCAAACCCACTGAACACCTTTGGGATGAACTGGAATGCCAACTACACCCCAGGCCTCCTCGCCTGACATCATTGTCTGACCTCACTAATGCTCTTGTGGCTGAAAGGGCAAATCACCACAGCCATGTTTCATAATCTAATGAAAATTCTACCTAGAAGAGTGGAGGGCGTTAAATCTGTGTGCACTAAATCTGGAATGGGATGTTCAAAAAGCACATATGAGTGTCAGCTGTCTACATACAGTCCATATAGTGAACATAGGGATCTATATGAAAATGTGTAATCTATATTACTTTCCTACCTTCTATTGTACTTTCCAATATCCTTTAAATATATACCATGTAAACATGACTCCATTCTGTAGTTAATATTTAGGTTGGTGATATGACAAAAGAAATATCATAAGACATCTACATGATATACAGTATATCACTGATATTCAGTAACTGCTTTATTCTGGTCAGGGTTGCAGTGGAACTAGAGCCTGTCCCAGTAATACTGGGTACAGGGCAGAAGAATTCACCATGGATAGGATGCTAGTCCATCTCAGGGCACAAGCACTAGTTTAATATTATAAAATAATAAAGGGGGCAGAAAACTATCTGACATTTAAAGGGCTACAATCCATTTGAACCTCCATGGATTGGACTCTTTTGTCAATTGACAGAGGAAATCAGTGGTATATTACACAGATAATCAAGCCAAGTTGTGTGGTTAAGAAGCTAATGATGGTTGATTGCTATGAACAGTTTAAGAAGGTTTCGATTAGAGTTGGACAAATTAAGACTCTTGAAGTGTCTGAGCCATGCACAAACTCAATAACTCTGTTGTCTAAACATGGTCAAACATGTGATTGATCAGGTTTTATATTCAAATTATGTCTAAAAAGCACAAGCACAAGCAAATTCCACAGAATAAGTGACAGCCATATACAGTTATACACTCTATATCCTGTTGAGAGCTACATTACCGTATGTTGTCGTGAACTTTTCTTACTATCTGCAAAATGTGAAATTCAAACATGATGTCTGTCTTTTTGAAATTCAACCAAGGAATGTAGACTCATACTGTTATGGCCTGCAGTATTCATGAAACCTCTTTGATCTCTCTCATCTGCTGCTGGAAAATGCATACACTGGACTTCCAATTTTATGGGTCCATATGCTCAAGTTATGTTTATTTAAAATGGCATATGGCACAGCAAAAGGCACGCTTTTTATTGCACAGATTGAAAATGACTTGGTCAAGAGTGCATATATGATTTACTTAAAAGTAATTTACAGTAGAATATGAGCATTCTTTCCCAAAATCACAGTAACACATGACCATCTTGACATGTAAAAAGGCCAACAATTGTTCTACCGAACCAAGGTTTTATTTTTGTCTGTGAGTTAGTGTTGGTTATTAGTTCCTCAAGTGCACAATGCTCTCTTCCCATTTGTAGGACCCACAGTCTGGCTTTCTACTCTTTCTTATTTCTCTTTCCACGTTTATTTTAGTTGCACACAGTCTCAACACTAGACTTGCATAATTCATAATATTGTGAAGTAAATACCTCTGCTTGCTACAGTCCATTTAACTAATCAGCAATGAATTATGTATTTTGCATAGTGGTTGAGCAAGCATAGAACAGAGCAGTATCACACAGCAAAGATCATATAAACACCCCCCCCCACCCCCCCAAAAAAAATTTGGGCAAAAAAGTCCCTGGTTTGATAGCTCACTTTTTGGCTAGAAGAAGTGAACTCAGCATGGGCTATAATTCACAGTCAAGCAGAGCAAAGAAGAAGTCTGTTTGTTTTGATCTATATATATGAAATTTAGCCAACAATGTTGCAAGATTTATGAAGATTTATAATATTTTTATTGTTCAGATTTAAGGGGGCACGGTGGCTTAGTGGTTAGCAGGTTTGTCTCGCACCTCCGGGGTTGGGGGCTCGAATCCTGCCTCTGCCATGTGTGTGCGGAGCTTAAATCTTCTCCCTGTGCTTCAGGGGGTTTTCTCTGGGTACTCCGGTTTCCTCCCAGATTCCAAAGACTGATTGGCATTTCCAAATTGTCCGTAGTATGCGAATGTGTGTACGATTCTGCCATGCGACGGGTTGGCACCCAATCCAGGGTGTCCCCCACCTTGTGCCCCAAGTTCCCTGTGATAGGCTCCAGGCTCCCCACGACTCTGAGTAGGATAAGCAGTAAAGAAAATGGATGGATGTCCGGATTTAGAAGTTAAAATGATTAATACCCAATAACATGTGTTCAAACAACTCATGACATTCTTGCTGCATTGAAATGTGGCCCAAATCAAATTTTTGACACTGTGCACAGCAAATCCACATGCAATTTTGCATTTTCAATTCTGATATACAGCATTGAAATTTGAGGCATTGGAATCTGATACACACCCGATACGTGGCAGCTAGCCTGCAGTTTAAAGGCATATCAGAATCCGATTTTGGCGTAATTTTAACTTTTTTGTTGTTGTTGTTTTTTTGTTTTTGTTTTTTTTACAGAAAGTCACTGACAGAGGTATTTCAAAGTTGGCGTTCCAACACATCCACGCTACAGTTTGGCATCCAAATAGGTCCTTTCAAAGTAGCCACTATGACTACGCAGAAAACCATCATTAAAATCTTGTCACTGATTCACCTCTTTGCTCTCGTAGTGATTTGTTCTGCATTCGCAGTTGGCTTGCACTGCAGATTAGCTGAGGGTGAAAAACAACTGTAGGTTGCCGATGTTGCTTTTTTTCCTTTCTGTTTACATGTTTACTCTAGAGTGTCGGGCTAAGTCAGATTAGTGTAATGAAACCCATGTTAACAAAAGAACTGGATCCGTATAATAAATGGAAATGAAACACATTAGCCTTGCAGATGATTGCTGTCGCAAATGGATTTTTAGTGCGTTTAACTGCATCTGCACCGCTGGGGTGTGACGTCAGAGAGCGGCTTATATTAAACTGTGTGAAGCCGCTCTAAAACACACCCACTCATTCCCCCTCCTCTACCTGAATACACACACACACACACACACACACACACACTCTCTCTTTCTCTCTCTCTCTTTAACACACAAAGCGCGCGCCATCATCTACATTTGCTGTTCTCCAGAATCAGGAACAGTACGAATTGGCCGCGGGTGCGAGACAGTATACAGCACGCATCAGAGACCAGTTACTTCCGCTGTCCTTTTAGCTGGACTGGATTTGTGTCCATGGATCGGTCGCAGGGTATGGTGGTGGTGGTGGTGGTGGTGGTTGGGTGGATCTGAAGCGTTCCTGCCGATCTTAGCCGACATGCACCGGGTCTCTGCCGTCTCCGGCCCGGCTTTATCATGCTGTTCAGACTCTTTGCGAGGTAAGCGCGAGCAGCAATGATTTATTTTCAGCGCTAAGCCTGGCTCCGAGTGATGGTTTCCGAGAGAGGCTGTGGCTAACATTGTGGGAGGCGATATACGAGACAAGCAATAGCAGGCATGTCAAAACAAAGGCTCCCCGATCATCGCACACACTTTTCCTTCATTGTCTCTTCATGCACTGGAGTTAAAATTGTGACTGAACGTAGCACGCAGTTATCAGCCATTGCTGCTGCTTTGTGCATCAGATTACAGGATAAAGAGACGTTTGTTTTCTTCATTCTTTAGCGCAACGGAGTCCTGTTGTCCACACAATCATTTCCTTGTTTTTTTCACCAGTAATTTTATTTATTTATTTTAAATGATAGGTAGAATAATTGTGTGCAATTGCCTAACAACTGTAACAACACAAAGTCCTAAGACTCACAGCGTAGTCAGTGAACCTTAGCCAATTTAATCTGGACGTGTTTAAAGGTCTGTCTTTTCATCTGGTTTTGCACAGACATTTTGGAAGAAAGGGGGGGGGGGGCAATCTCCACCCACATTCACACCCACTCCACCCCACATGCACATCATTCCTCCTAGTCCTTCCATACTTGATTGTGCACTCTGTTCATTTCAGAGTCTGCTCAAACATTATTCCTTGAAAGCACGCTTTTTAAGCAATACCCCAAGTGTTCATGTGTTGAGATCGGTTGGCTTGACATAAGATCAGTGTTGCAATCAGATCACTTAATGTCGAACATGAATCTGCTTAAGCTTTACTCACTGTATCACATTTATTCCATCAGCCATTCACACAGACACGTACTATAATCTTCAGTGACGGCTGACTTTATTTATAGCAATAGCCAGCCATCATCAGTTTTAGCTTTCTGGATCATAAACTTGATCAATTCCTAGATCTGAAAGGTCGGCCATATACGTCCTTGAATTGGTGTTTTCTAAGCATTTCCTGCATCTGTATGTATGCACACACAGGAACACACTTACACACATCTGTTACATTGTTATATGCTTGCATGTGGCTGAGTGCAGCCTGTTTATTTCCCATTGTGGTTCCCAATGGAATTATCAGCATTTCATTGTTACCGTCATTGTAACAAGATCCCATAACCAACCAGTTACTGAAACAAGGGTGTTGTTGATTATAACAGACATCACTTAGGTAAAACATAAACACATGCTTGAGATAGTGCTTTTTAACTTAATATTTATATGATGTCCTGCACTGTTTTTGTAATAAAATAAACAAGCATACATGAAGTTCTCAGAGATTTACAGGCAAAATATATGTGTTTAGTATTGAACCAGAGGAGTTGCCAAAGAGCAGTGAAGCACTTGGAACCAAACATATGATCCCTTGATATTTCCTGTTTTAATGCTTCACATATCATAATATTGTGTTCTTAATGTTGTTTTTTATTCACTGGTTACCTGGAAATGAGTTAGTTCATTGCCAGACCTTTAAGCTGTGATTAACAAGACACGCTACCAAATAATGTACATTTGTTACAAAAAGTAATTATACGAATTCAATTAGTTTTAATGATAGTGCTTGTAATTTTCATTTCCACTGTACATTTTCATTTCTTGGTTCACTTATTAATCCACTTTTGTTTGTCTCCATCTAGCTTTTCTGCTGCTGGGTGGACACCTCATTTCTCTGCTCTTACATCATCTACCATGGCAGAGTACTCTAAATATTAATTTCTCTCCTTTTTTTTTTTTTTTGCACTAGGAGAATGCGCTGGCTGGGATGCTATCGGCTGGGACCCAAGTGGAAAGCGCTCCTGGTGTTTGTGGTCATCGCCTTTGCAGGCCAACTCCTGGGGGTCCTCTTCAATAAAAGGTCAGAAGGTGGCCTGGTGCCCATTCAACATTTCACATAATGGCATTTTTCCTCGGTCATTACCTTTTGTGATCAAAGAAATCTGTTAATTTTTTAAATCGGGAAAGACTAGAATGCAAGCAACATAGCAGGCATGTCCAACGCTGAAATGCTAACCACTCGGTTTATAATAATATATTTGACCTACTACTCAGTCAAAGATGGTGACTTTCAAATCAACCAAAAAATAAGAAAAACCCCTGCTTCGAACGTTTCAAAATCTTTTTTTGTTCTGATGCTTAAAAAGTAGTAGCCAAATGTAAATGCTTCTAAAGCTAACTAGTTAAATATAAATTAAATAGTGTGTAAATTGGTTGTTTGAACAAGACGTTACATTCCAGGCTTCATCCTTGCTTTGTTGGCAGCTGCATACACTTGCTCAACAACAATCTCTGCTACTTCCTTAAAAGCTTAATTTTTCTTCCTAATGTCTCTAATCAAATAGGACAACTTAAGATGATACCACTGTGCTAAGTGTTTTCTAACATTTTTGTGTTTAAAACAGTAAATGTGTCTTAATTCCAGGTAGGAACTAAACTTGCAAGTGGGAAATTGAAGAAATCTCAGACCAAATCTCAATTCAAATGTTACTTGACACGTCGCTACTTGTTGCTTGCAGTTTCTGAAATTGCAGCCCCATGTCCCTCATGTACATAAAGAATGAATGATCGTCTGTCACTTTATCTCTTGCTAGTAAGAATGTAGGATTTCAGGTAGTGAGCAGAGTTGTGCTGTGTTCGTTTGATTTTACAAATCATTTTAATGGTTATAAATAATTGTAAGTGTATTGTACACTGTACACTGTAGAAAGCAGTCAAACACTTTGTTTGGTTTGCTCTCCATTCGTGGTTTCAGTAGGGACATTAGACAAGATATTTGTAAAAGGATTAAATTGAAAATGCACTGTGATATGTTTCTCAATGTTCACAATGTTTACCATCCCCTTCTGACTTATTTTCCCGTTCATAGTAGGCAATATGTTGACAAGGTTTTTTTTCTTTTTGTTTGGAGGGGGATGAAAATTCTCAAAAACTCCGAAGTGGGGCTTATAGGAAAAAAGTCTGAATACCCCTGAGCTATATATACGTAAATATATGCGAATGTGTAAAGTACAGGAAGTGAACAGATATACAGTGTCATAAGTATAAATCAAGTATAAACAAAATGACTAATAGAAGATGTATTCTATATTTAATTAGAGTTTCCCCCCCATTTCAGGAGTCTGTTATTATCACTGTACTTATTTTTTCTTTTCTCTTGGCATTCTCACCTTTTCCAGAACCATTTCCTTTTTTTTTTTTTTTTAAATTGTAAGGCTGCAGTTAAATCATTACTAAATAATCAAATTAAGTAAGTGGATTTTGTTGCTTAGGCTGTTAGTATACTAAACATTGATTAATCTTGTAGCTTTTTAGTGCATTACTCGTGGGGTGTCTTTTTCTTTTTATAGTGCTTTGATTGCAGCTACAGTATCACTCTAACTGATCACATTTACTTTGGGAAGTCATGGAGCTTGACCTACTTCTTTCTCCTTGGGTTCCTTTAGTTTGTTTCCCCCTTATTACCTTACTTTCATTTATTCCCTTTCCCTTCATTCTCTATCACTCTCCTGTGAGGAAACAGAGGCTTCTCTGTCTCTCTCTTCTCTTTTGTGGCGACATTTCCAAGTCTTTGTCAGATAGACTACAGGGAACTTCATTCCCAGGCTTCATTTGCACTTAAGCAGTGCCATATAAGACTGCATACCAATCCAGCTTTTTTTTTGCCAATTATGGCAATCCTTCCTGCTGAACCACCCTATACCACTATCACCATCAGCAATAAACATTACTAAGAGAAACACCAACATTCTTCTCACAGTACTAACCATCACCAAGAAAACTATTCTGAGCAATTGGAAATTAAATACTTTAATTCTGTAGTCTGCAGTCTCCCCCTTTTATGGGACCCTACTGGTTGAAACATCTAGTAACAGTAACAAAGTCTCAATAGCTTCCATTGTACATTGCACATTGGATGGCATCCAGTGGGGGTGTGGGCTGTGCTATTTCACCATGGTTCTGAAGAAATGGCATTTTGTTCTAATGTATAGAATGGAAGATGTCAGTAGACTCATTTCACTTACTCTAATACCACCATGCTGTTTCTCTATTATTATCTCTTATTATGTAATATCTGACTAGACACATCCCTTTGTCTTTGTCTGTCTCTTATACTGTTAGTTGGGTGCAGCCGGAGCGGCCTCGGTCTCTGTTCTCTCTTTCGGAGACAGGTCAGGGGCCTCCTCTTGGCTCTTGCAGGCCCCAAACACACATCATGTTCCTGAAGACCCACAAGACAGCCAGCAGCACCGTTCTCAACATGCTCTACCGCTTCGGTGAGGAGCAGGGCCTGCTTTTCGCCCTCCCAATGGGCTACCAGTTTGGCTATCCTCTCCCCTTCATAGCCCAGAGGGTCAAAGGGTACAGGGGTCCCCATGTAGCCAAGTTTGACATCATGGGGAACCACATGCGCTTTTACAAGCCAGAGGTATGGGAATAAATGTTGTTAACTATGTTTTAATGTCAATGGAGTTTTGTCATGCAACAATACTTCATTAAGCAGTGTGTCCTCTGAATGACATGATTTTTAGTAGTGAAACAATTCTTAGACCTGGCTTGTAACACATAGCTTTGTAACTCATTACTGTCACCTAGTTACTTACAGATGATCCGCGTGACATTAGCAATTTAGTGCACTGATCACCGAACATTTACAGCCAGAAGAGTTTCATCTATTATAGATAGAAAGCTGTTAACCCGCTTTGAAAGATAAATATTTCAAAGCTTCCATACTTCTAATATTGTTTCACTTTCATTAGAACATTGCCATCAAACGCAGAACAACGTCCATATTTAAACAAGTATAGGCTTCAGCTATCTTATCTAGAAATATTCAGGCCAGAACTGTACGTCAGATGTGTTGTAGTGATGTAGAGGTTAAATATAGGATACTCTGTAAGAATAGGGCTTTGCATCCATAATGCTGTGTTCATGTTCCAGTTATGAAAATTGTAGTAAATCCCACACAACTCTTAGGAATGCATGCAATCCACTCATTCACTTACTCAACCACCTACCCATCCACCTACTCACACGTAGCAGGCAGATGATGGTCCACAAGAGGGAGCAACTACTCTAGCAGCAATGTATGTGTGTTAGGATTGTTCTAGTGACCCAGCTCAAAGCACAAGTGGTTCCTCTGATCAATGCCACATTTTCTTGAGTGAAATTTATATATAGCACTTAAAAGTGTGTAGATTTACATAACTGCAGCTGACACACTGCCCTGCACAGTTTTCCCTACATCCATCCTACCCAGTTCAGTTCTAGAAAGTGAAGGGATTAAAGATTAGCTAACATGTTGAGAGTATGGGAAACCTCACACTCTATAGGGCAGTGGATCTCCAGGAGTACAGCTGTGAAACGGTTTATTATTGTATACATGTACAGTACACATAATATTCACTAGATACTAATATTATATAATAAAAGTGATATCATGTCTGTTCTCTGTCCACAGGTGGAGAAAGTCATGCCTGCAAATACTTTCTATTTCTCCATTTTACGAGACCCTGTGGCATTAGCGGAGTCCTCCTATGCCTATTACAAAAATGTTGCCCCTGCCTTCCGGCGTTCAAAGGGACTAGGCGACTTTGCAGATAACCCGAACAAATACTATGACCCCCGGCTGCGCAACAACCACTATGCTCGCAATCTGCTGTGGTTTGACTTTGGCCTTGATCACAATGCTAACTACTCCTTGGCTCTTGCAAAACGCGGTGAAGCAGCGGTACGACGCAACTTTAAACTTATCCTTTTGTCTGAGTACTTTGACCAGTCCATGGTGCTGCTCCGACATGCTCTTTGCTGGCCTCTGGATGCTGTTGTATCCTTTAACCTGAATGCCAGACAGCAGATATCCAAGAGTAGGTCAGGCTGGGTGGGAAATGCCGGTGCTCCAGCATCTTTAGCACTGACAGAAGAGCAGCGTCAGAAGCTGCGTGAGTGGAACGCCTTGGACTGGCACCTGTACCAAGCCTTTAACAGCACTTTCTGGTACGAGGTGGAGAGATTTGGACGAGTGAGGATGGACACTGAGGTGAACTTACTGAGGAGTAGACGTGAGGTTCTGGCCCGTGTATGTCTGCGTGATGGAGGCCGGCCGGTTGAAGCTAGCCGCATTCGGGACAGGGCCATCCGTCCCTTCCAGAGTGGCCTGGTGAAGATTTTGGGGTACGAGTTGCAGCTGGGTCTGGACAATGCCACGAGGCAAGCCTGTCTGCGTATGATTAGGCCAGAGATCCAATACAAGGATCTGTTGGATCTCCGACAGTTTCCGCGTGCCCAGCAACTTCCAGGAGCAGCAGTGGCTGCAGGTGGGCTCGCTGTTAAGAAGGATTCGTCACATCATAGGACTGGACATCATGCCGGAGAGTCATTAGAGAGAGATTGGGATGGAACCATACTGGTCCGTAATCAATCCCAAGAACAAGTGGACATGGGGAAACTGAGATAGTGAGTGAAATAGCCACAGTTTTTTCCTGATTTATGGCTCCACTGGGCCTGTGCACTGGACTACTCAGAGCCGGAGTTAGATCCTGACCTGTAAGACTTGCTCAGCTTCTAAACTTCTCTTCATCCTGCCCTTTTTAGGTATCATGCATTAAATCATGCGATTTGGATGTCAGTGTGTAAAGAGCACTGTATTGAGGTATGCAGTGGTACAAATACAATGCAAATGGCCTCAGTATACAGCAGTGGGAATGATGCATGCTGGGTGAAGTGTGATGCAGCTTGTTTACATCATGGTGCATGGTGTCGGATTCTTTTGCTGCTTTCCTTGAGCTGAGATGGTACGAAAGCATTTAGAATGCTATCCATTGTCTCTCACTCCCACAAACACACTTTACATTTCATTTCACACTCCGTCCCACTCACTGACAATTGTGGCATTGAGCCACATAGCACTTTTCAGATTGACACTGCTTCCGTGCCTAGTGATGGCGCTGAAATAGAGCATAAAGCCATCGACTGGAGCACAAATACCACTAAAGCAGAACCATAGTTCCCTTACTGTCTGGCACAAATCTTGGAAATAAATGGAATGAAAATCAATGACATTGCTTTGGGTGTCAGCAATTGATTTATGATCAGTACATCACAGTAGCAGTTAGCTTTTTAGTGCAGGACTGCAGGAGGAAGGCTCACTGTTTGGAATACTACAGCACAGTCCCTCCAGGATTTTACGATTGCTGAAATGAATTCAAATGAATTATTCACGTTCGTCGAACATGAGTGCAGCTAATATAGTCTCATTTACCAACAAAAATCACTGCGAAAGATTGTGCAAAACAATTTTGTTTTCAATAAAAAAAAAACCTCTGCAAATTGCATCACAAATTTAAAAAATAAAACGCAGCAAAATCAAGCATTTTTGGCTGCAACAACCACAAAAAAAAAACTACGAAATCCTTTATGGACTGCTACAGCCCTTTTATTTTGGCATTGGTTACCATAACAGGGCTTGTCATGGTCATAGCATTGTATCATGGTGCATATTATATAAGCTACATAAAATGTCTCCAGTTGATGACACTGAAATAATTGAGCATAAATTAAATGTGTAATTGGCTGTTTTTGGTCCATCAGATGGAAAGATGGAATAGGCTATTTGGCTCACTGTAATCTACCTCTTGGCTCCTGTCAGAGGTTCTTGTCTCTTATTTATGCTGAATTTTTGAATATCTGTCTCTAAAATGGTTATATATTTATTTTACATTCCAGAGGAATTTGAATTAGAATCATTAGTAAAGACCTAGTGTACTTAAACATTAGTGTAGTATTACCAATACTTTTCAGTGTTTTATTCTTTTTTTATGGCAGTGAATAGATACCACTTAACAGACTTGATGTAGGTAGACTTGTGCATGATTATGCTGAGGTTTTCTAGCGAAATTGGAGTGACAGAGATGAATACTTTGCAGATGGTGAATGTTAACTGAATACAAGAAAGCTAGAATGTCCGTAAATAATCAAATACATATCTGTGCCCAAATCTAAAATCCAAAATGTAGTGATTTTGCCTTACTGTATGAAACAAATTGGAACAGGGCTTGATTATTAATGCTTGTTGTATTCATGTTTTTTCCTTCTAAAAAACTAATCTTAATGTATGTAATGTATTTATAGTTTCCTGAAAATGCAAGCGTCTCAATCTTGTGGTATGCAGAATGACGGTATGTACATTTGGTATGAATTTGACTGAATGCACTGTACAGCTTGATAAAGCTGAACATATTAACAGGGTGTTCAGCTTCCATGTTTAAATTTCTAAGTTTATAGCTTTTATCAGTTCAAGCATAATTATTAAAGCAGAACACTCCATGTGTAGTCATTATAATTATAGTAAGTGATGATGTGTAGTGTACATTAAAATACTTTGTGCATGTTTATAGATAGCATTCACTGACACCTGTGTTTAATAGGAATCCAGATTCATTGGTTATTGCCACAGTACATCATGGTTTTGTATTTTGCTATACTTTTCTATAACAAATTCACTTGTGCCGAGGGCAATATCTATGGGGAATATTGGAGTCTGAGAAAATCAAAACAAAAACATATCTAATGTAAATCCATTATAGATTTTTTTTCATATTCTAAATCAATATTTAGAGCGAATGTTTTGTAAAAGATGGCAAATAGTAAGGGGGATTGAAAGTGTGTGCCAACACGTATTCCAATATAGTGCATGATGGAAATGAAGCTGAATACTAATTAAGACTCCTTGGTCTCAACCAAAGCTTTGCATCATTATATTCACAATGTTTGTACTGTATAGGGGCTACCATTTGTCAACCAGTAAATACACAAGTACCTAACAGCCTTTAGGGGATTGTAAGAAAGCAATATGATTTAGATGTGCTCCAGCCTTTTTGTCAGCTCTTGCTGAAATTGTTGTTGTTTCTTTTTTTTTTTGTTCTTTTTTTGACAAGACTAAATGAAGCCTTCAGCTCAACTTGCCTGTGTCTGGCAGTTCCTCTTTGTTTTGTACTGACATAATAGCATAAAAAAACAGAGAAATGGCTTTGTAGACAAAAACTGCCCTTATTACTGGTCTGCTGGTGTTTCCATTATTCTGTTTACACCTGTATTAGATTGCTGCTCTGTCATAATTGATCTCAAGAGTTGATATCTTACAGTGAAAGATGGTACACAAAAGAAAACTTGAATTTACATTTACATCACTGATGCTATTTCAGTTAAAGGTACACCAAAGAGTTGGCGATACTTTTTAGTTAGGAAATACAGAACCTGTGACTGTGAAAATATAATTCATAAGCTATAATTGAGATGGATTTGTTTTTTGTGTGTTTTTACTGTTGCTCTTATATCTGACAAAACAACCCCCTAAGGCACAGGAAGTTACAGAGTCATTGGAGATTGGATGCAACTGACACCAAACAAAATCTTAACAGGGAGATGTCTAAGAAATATGAAGCAAGAAAGCTTTGCTGACCCAACATACTTTCCTCAGTACCAGAATCTTACAGTGCATCCGGAAAGTATTCACAGCGCTTCACTTTTTCCACATTTTGTTATGTTACAGCGTTATTCCAAAATGGATTAAATTAATTATTTTCCTCAAAATTCTACAAACAATACCCCATAATGACAACGTGAAAGAAGTTTGTTTGAAATCTTTGCAAATTTATTAAAAATAAAAAACAAAAAAGCACATGTACATAAGTATTCACAGCCTTTGCGATGACACTCAAAATTGAGCTCAGGTGCATCCTGTTTCCACTGATCATCCTTGAGATGGTTCTACAACTTGATTGGAGTCCACCTGTGGCAAATTCAGTTGATTGGACATGATTTGGAAAGGCACACACCTGTCTATATAAGGTCCCACAGTTAACAATGCATGTCAGAGCACAAACCAAGCCATGAAGTCCAAGGAATTTTCTGTAGACCTGCGAGACAGAATTGTATCGAGGCACAGATCTGGGGAAGGGTACAGAAACATTCCTGCAGCATTGAAGGTCCCAATGAGCACAGTGGCCTCCATCATCCATAAATGGAAGAAGTTTGGAACCAGCAGGACTCTTCCTAGAGCTGGCTGCCCGGCAAACTGAGCGATCGGGGAGAAGGGCCTTAGTCGGGGAGGTGACCAAAAACCCGATGGTCACTCTGACAGAGCTCCCGCATGTCTCTGTGGAGAGAGGAGAACCTTCCAGAAGAACAACTATCTCTGCAGCACTCCACCAATCAGGCCTGTATGGTAGAGTGGCCAGATGGAAGCCACTCCTCAGTAAAAGGCACATGACAGCCCGCCTGGAGTTTGCCAAAAGGCACCTGAAGGACTCTCAGACCAAACATTGAACAAAGATCGAACTCTTTGGCCCGAATGGCAAGCTTCATGTCTGGAGGAAACCAGGCACCACTCATCACTTGGCCAATACCATCCCTACAGTGAAGCATGGTGGTGGAAGCATCATGCTGTGGGGATGTTTTTCAGTGGCAGGAACTGGGAGACTAGTCAGGATAGAGGGAAAGATGAATACAGCAATGTACAGAGACATCCTTGATGAAAACCTGCTCCAGAGCGCTCTGGACCTCAGACTGGGGAGAAGGTTCATCTTCCAACAGGACAATGACCCTAAGCACACAGCCAAGATAACAAAGGAGTGGCTACAGGACAACTCTGTGAATGTCTTTGAGTGGCCCAGCCAGAGCCCAGACTTGAACCCGATTGAACATCTCTGGAGAGATCTGAAAATGGCTGTGCACCGACGCTCCCCATCCAACCTGAAGTAGCTTGAGAGGTCCTGCAAAGAAGAATGGGAGAAACTGCCCCAAAATAGGTGTGCCAAGCATGTAGCATCATACTCAAAAAGACTTGAGGTTGTAATTGGTGTCAAAGGTGCTTCAGCAAAGTATTGAGCAAAGGCTGTGAATACGTATGTACGTGTCCTTTATTTGTTTTTTATTTTTAATAAATTTGCAAAGATTTCAAACAAACTTCTTTCATGTTGTCATTATGGGATATTGTTTGTAGAATTTTGAGGAAAATAATGAATTTAATCCATTTTGGAATAAGGCTGTAACATAAAAAATGTAGGAAAAGTGAAGCACTGTGAATACTTTCCGGATGCACTGTATACCTATGCTGCAAATTCAATGTGATATTGATACGCTGTCATAATGTGTTACATTATAGTAAATTTACAATACAGTAAATATTTACAATACAGTAAATATTCCGTTTGAACCTTAGGAAATTGTGTATGATATTTATTCTATTTCTTTTTGTTACTTGAATATTGAGGTTTGGTTAGAAACAACTTTTCAAAATACCTTCGTAAGTATCTGGTCTTGGATCTATAGTTTACTTGTATGTAGATAAATGGGAGAAGTTGACCTGGTTGGGTTGAATGGAATAAAAAAAATAAAAACTTTCGATAACAGAAACATCTGAATTGTTTGTTGTTTTTTGTATTCAATGGACCAATTTCGAAATTTGTTCAGTAGCCTATACCAGAGGTTCTCAGGCATTTTGCATCCAGTGGCCCTTTAACTGTAAAATAACTTCCAAGGATCCACTCTGTACAGAGTTAAAGGTGTACAAAAAATATTTTGTCTGTTTACCAGAGCCATAGCACTTTATATGACTAAATTCTGCCCAAGCAGAACATAGTAAAAACAAATGTTCGCATTATTTTATAGGCCTACTTGTTTTTGAGTTATTGCGGATTTAATTAAACGCGTTCAATTAATGTGACCAAACAAACTGATAACTAAAAGAACTCAATAATAAGAACTCGATAATAAATAGTCTGACCAGCTGCCATAACACAGCTCAGGGTGCTAAAACTGGCCACTGACTCACTCTTTTCCAATTGGTTTCTGAATTAGGGTTACTAGTACAATTTCACCGACAGGTCAATTTCAAAGAAATAACACAACACTAAAGCAAGTAGAAAACTCAAACATTTATTTGACCATTTTCTCCACAATTTCTCCACCTGCCAAATTCTCAGCACCAGCCAGCTCTCCCCTACCAACTGGGGAGGGTGAAGGCTGAAACTTAACACCCCTTATCAAATAATGAGGCTGGAAAAAACTGGCAAGGATGGTCTACCATATGTTGGAAGCTGATCAGACTAAGCTTGATTTTCAGCAGGGCTGGAAAAAAGTGGTATGAAAAAGGATTAGATGGGTTTATAGCTAGTAATAACTGAAGGTGGTATTTTTTTCTTCATTTTTATTTTATTTTATTTTATTACAGAAGATAGTGCTTGGGTTTATTAAAGTCCATGTCAGCTCATGTGCATTAGAATAGAACTGTCTCAGGACTATTTCTCGGTAGTCTACTGTTGCTGCCTAGTTGTATTTCAGCTCCTTATCTGCGCTCCATTGTGATTCGATTAATAGGCCTGCAAGCTGGTTTGAATGTACCGAAGGAGCCGACAGAGCAACGACATGGCACAAAACAGGATGTATTTTAATGGTATTTATTGCAGATAATTGCAATGTAAATAGACCTACACTGGAAAGACGAATCAGGGCGATTCGAGGATTTATGTCCGGAGAGAGGATGTTTCCTCCCTGCTAGTTAAACAGGCCACCCGGATCTATTAGCCTAGCCTAGCTAGCTCTCTGCTTTCACGGTGATAACAACACCCCAGTCATGGTGTTGATGATGGAATCGCAGTGCGAGTATTTCATGTATTTCCCCGCAGTGCCCATTTCTGACCTGTCAGACCCGGCCCGGTACCGCACCCTCCCGCGTCGCAGCCATCTGTACCTGGGGGAGACGGTGCGCTTCCTGCTGGTGCTGCGCGCGCAGAGCGGCTCGGGCTCCGGGTGCAGTGAGGAGCGCGCGGGCCGAGGCTGGAGGGAACTGGCCGCGTCTCTGCGCGCGCTCGCCAGCGTGTGTCCGGGTGAGAGCAGGGCGAGGGGGAGGGAGCGTTCCGTGGAAGATGGAGCCGAGGAGGAGGAGAGTGATGAAGATGATGGAGCGGCGAGCTGCTCAGTCAGAGGAGCCACGACATACCGGGGATTCAGGGAGTGTAAGCCGCTTCTCATTCACAATAACCCCGGTAACGGCGCCAGGGAGTTCCGCAGAGCTCCTGTGCAGGTGGGCCAACTTTATACACTTATAAAATAAACTTATTTATCTATTAATTTACACACACCAAGTGTGTGTGCATATATATATATATATATATATATATATATATATATATATATATACACACACACACACACACACACACTTACTAATAACTAAACTATTAATATTACTATTTAGTCCTTTTAGCTAAGGTATGAACCTACTTAGATTCATTTAACAGACTGTCAACTGTGTGTGTGTGTTGTCAAAGCAATAACTGGCTTCCTTAGAATATTTGCTCTTTCATAGATGCCATCAGACCCATGAATGAAAACAATGTTTGAACTGGCCATATACCTACAATCCACTTTATTAGGTACACATAGCATTCATTGGCCCTTTTATCAGGTTCACCTGCCACACTGGTGTGCCTTGTAGGTTTACAATTACTGCTGTGGTGCCTCTGCTTTTTGTACAGTCTGTCTCGCATGTTTGCCTGAACCATCACTGGAAAGAGGGTACCATTGATGCATCACTGTCTGGATAAAATTTGGGTGGTGAGCTGTTGTGCAGTAATTTGCAGCAATGATACTGACATTGTAGTGGTATGTTAGGGTCAGTACGGCACTGGTATGAGTGTATTAGATGCAGCTGTGTTGCTGGGATTTAATTAAACACTCAGAGAACCTGTGAACCTAAAATATCCTGCCAGTATTTGTCAGAAACTGACCATTAAATAAAGGTTAGAGACGGTATTTAGCTTACACTGTAGATGAAAGAAAGATCCGCTGTATTGTCAAACTGTACCGATATCAGATTGACCAACAAGACATGTGGCGAAGTGGGCAGTAAGTCTACAGTGTTGGGGGGGAAACCCGAAACCCAAAAAGAACACTAACGGCTATCACCGTGTCAGTGTCATTGCTCTGCTTATAGTGATCAATCACTGAATACTACCACTACTATTAATAATTATAATAATTTAATCTGGTCAGCAGTGGTCATATGGTAATATAGGCTTTCCATTGCATTCTGTACATCGCAAAAGATTGGTTACTAATTGTTCACCTACACCCGAGGACAGAAGTGAATACATGGGGTTTCATAAAGAGGTTGTAGTTTAACGTTTGGCCTTTTGAATGGTTCCTTCTTTATGCAGTATAAAGGACCGTAACCTAACAATAACTCTAGCTCCAGCAATGGTGCAGTGATATTATTGCTGAGAAGTTGTTACCATACATCTTACACAATAAAACCAGTATATGTATGTTTTATAATATACGTATGTAAACACACTGTGAGAAAATGAATCCCCGAATGAAGACTGGGCCTTGGACTAATGTTTGCACAGCCATCTTTGTAGTTACACCCATTTGTGCAAATCTTTCCTAAATGCTCCTCAAGCACAAGTAAGAAGTTGTAGTGGGTGGTTTCAATGTTCTTAATGGCCTTTGTATTATGTGTTTTCTCCAACTTGTGATCTTGTTCAGTCACCTGTGGATGAGCCAGTGGTTCTGAATGATGAAGTCATCTTCCCCCTGACTGTGTCCCTGGATAAACTCCCGGTTAACACACTCAAAGTGAAGGTATGAGCAGCATATTATTACCCTGGGGGTAATTGCATGGATTTGCAGCTGTGTCTTTGTTTTTTTGTTTTTGTTTTTTTTGTTGTTGTTATTGTTGTGTTTTTTTTGTGTTTTTTTTTTTTTTAAATCTCTTTCTACTATGTGCTCAGAAATGTTAGTTAGATGTGACCAAACGCAGCTCACAGGCAGGCTGTACTTTGTAGCCTATAACATAGTAAAGATTAAAATGTTTTTTTACAGTGATGGTATTTTTCTTAGTAGGGTATTTTAGGTATTGTCTTGCATTACATTAATATTGGACTGCATTTGCATCTGTCAATTTGTGTCATTTGCAAGATTACCAAAATTTGTAAGTGTTGTGGTCTTTGTGTGTGGCGGCCTGGAAATCTGAAAATATTTCCATGTTGTTCTGTTGAAATATATTTATGGTTTCCTGAAGTAGAGATGTCAAACAGTATTATTGGCAGGAAAAAGTCAATTTCAGTCAAAACCTGTTGTCTGTTTGG
This sequence comes from Ictalurus furcatus, assembly GCF_023375685.1. Taxonomy (NCBI): domain Eukaryota; kingdom Metazoa; phylum Chordata; class Actinopteri; order Siluriformes; family Ictaluridae; genus Ictalurus; species Ictalurus furcatus. Next base: position 18,131,632 of record NC_071261.1, read on the forward strand.
CAGAATTCAGCCACAATGACGTCTGGCCGGTTTTTGCAGACTGCATATTAATATACCGCGTATATTATTTGCGATGAGAAGAATCATGAAAATATTATGCTTATTAGTTAATATTAAAGCTGTATTAGTCTTGCATTTTAAGCAAAATAATACCTAATAAAAAATAATGCTTTATTGTTGATTATGGTGTACATGCACCTTTTAAATAAAGACTGACTGAAAAAATATAAATGTCACTTTTGGGTCAGGAATTAGATTTATTTTGCTTGTGCCTTGTCCAGATCATAGTGACTGTATGGAAGCAGGAGGAGGAGGAGAAGGCTGAGATCCAGGAACATGGCTACCTCAGCATTCTACAGCAGAAGAGCCCGTGCCAAACCTTCCGCCAGGACCTCAATACCTTCAAAGCCCAAGGTAAGTGCTCACTTTCTATTGATATGTGTTCGGTTTTTGTCCCCTTTGCGTTCAAGCTACAAAGTGGGGGAAAACCATGTTCCCCTTTACCAACAAGCTAGCCAGCTAACTGTAATGTTTAATGTATATTTTTCCTCCAAACAGTGAACTGTATAGTTAATGTTCTAGATCAGCACGGGATATATTTACTCATTACATTACTTCTGTTCCGAAAACACAATTCGGAGAGTAAATACTAAAGCTGTGTCACAAATGGCGTACTATACACTTACACTATGTACTGTATGCTCTACAGTCTACAGTGCACAAAAAGCACAGAATTAAACTACAGTCCTAAATGAATAAGATATATTCTGGTGTGTCTGTGTGTATTGGGTTCTTTTCAGTCTTTTATAATTGAACAAACAGTTGTGTAAAGTTTTAGTCTTAAGTTTATGTTTGTAACACTCAGTTTGTGGATTTTATTTTAAATATACGAAAAAAAGGTACAGAATGCCCCCCTCTGATTAATCGATTAAGCCAAAAATAATCGTTAGTTGCAGCCCTAATATACAGCCTAACTCATTTAAAGGTAAGAAATGCGAGTTTGTTTACTGCCGATGCTGTGCGCAACCATGTTGATTTGATGCCACTTGCTGAGTAGGAATTCGGAGTTGAGTTGAGTTTTCTTTGAGTTTTCTGGTCAGAATTCGGGAATTAAGCCGCACAAGACATCTCCAATTTTAGTTATTTTAAATGTTGTTTCATCCTTACAGTACGTTGATGTGTTCTGTTCTATCAATCATCCTTCTGTTTTAAACTGACTGATTTGTAAGCCAATACTATTGGGCGCAGCCTAATGCATTTTAAACGGTTCTCATTTATCTCAAAGAATGATGGGCCTTTTGCAGAATAAGGTTAAAAATGTATTTATTTGTGTCTGTAATGTAGAAGTTAATCAGTTTTTCTCCTTATTTTCCACTTTCAGTCAGCACCACTCTGAACGTCCTTCCTCCGCCCACAGTGAAGTGTCAGCAGATGACTGTGTCTGGGAAACATTTGACTGTGCTTAAAGGTATTTTGGATAGCTTATTACCATATTATGGTATGTTATTAATGAAAAAAAAAAACATTATAGGCCTCACTTTAAAAATGACATCAATTGCGATGCTGATTTAGGTGATTCTTTTAGTTCTTGTTTAGCTAGATATGCTGTATCAATTGCAAACTTACTACCTTCCTACTCTACGTACATTCCTGTACATATTTTGATGTGTACACTAAATGTGCAAAAATATTAGATTGTTGAATTTTTTTTTTTTCTATTTCTTTGTAATTGGGCACAACACATACCCAGTTGTCACTTATTTTTTAAAGTGAAGTGAAGCTAAAGGTCTCATTAAATTTGTAGCTTGATACAGGCTAACATGTAAGGTTTGGGGCATCAAACATGGGTACTCCCAAAAAGTGTTTTTTCATTACAGATGTGCCCTTTTTGATTGCATTTGAGTCAGTTCAGATTGTACATGAAATAAATACACACATATACCTAGCTTCATCTTCATAGCATGTATACTTTATGAATGGGAAACTGTTTTTGTTTTTGTTTTTGTCATGAAGTGCAGCTGGGCCAAATTTTAAAATGGCTGTCATTTTGTAACCAGTGAGAGTTGACTCAAACAATTTGGGTTTTCTGTTCACATACTAAGAGATCTACCATGCCTATAAATCAGCAAAACCTTGTGTTTCCACACCCTGGTTGATTTGACATAGAATTACCCACTATTATTTTATTTAGAGACATAATTACTTTGTGTATTTCTAAGCATTAAAGCAAGATGTATAGTGGTCATTTTGGAAAAATAAAAGGGCTTTCACAGTAAGCAAAATATCATGGTGGACTCTCTCTTTATAAAATGAAAGCCTGTCTAAAAGCAAGCAGAGTGTACTTTGACTCTCTGAGTAGATACTGTTAACAGGGCCTCTGAGAATAGCTGATAGAAATGAGAACAGAACCATCTTCATATTATTATTGAAATAGTCCACCTGAGTCCCATTCCCAATAACCTTTATAAAATATATTCATGCAGTTGGAGTCAGGTTCCTCAGTGTAAAGTTACTCGTATATTTATATTGTGGTTTGATCATAGAATAAGGAGTAAGCCAGCTTTTACACAGCTGGAGCTAAGCAGAGGTAGCTGTGCTCCACTGCTTCATTTCTGTGACTTCCTTCCCTGTGTGTGCTATGTCCTGTGTATGCATGTCAGTGTTAAACGGAAGCTCTCAGGAGGAGGTGTGTGTACACGATGTTCGAATCCTGCCCAACTTCAATGCCTCTTATTTACCCATGATGCCTGATGGCTCAGTGCTGCTGGTCGACAATGTGTGGTATGATCTTATTAACCTTTGTGTACTAAATGATATTTATTTTTAAGTAGAAATTGCATGTGTAATTAATATGCCCCTCTTTCCTATACAAGTGCTACTGCACTTATATAGGAAAAGTATGAGGATAAAACTAAACTCATCCTAAACTGCTAGTGTTATTTAGAAAACATAAACCGCTTAAATGGAAATAAAATATCCTAAATAAGGAATGAAATTATTAATTTTATATTAATTCCCACTTTTTAGAAGTATTTAAGTGTGTAAACTGTATCCCTGGTTAGTGTGAATACTGTATTTTCACTATCTCCATCCTGCTGCAGCCATCAGTCAGGCGAGGTTGCCATGGCGTCCTTCTACAGGATGGACAGTGAGTCTAGTCACCTTCCCAGCATGCTCAGCGCTCTGGAGCAGCAAAACTTCCTGTTTCAGCTGCAGCTCAGCGACCAGGCCCAAGATGATTCTAATGAGGTGTGTGCAGAGAATAATGATGATGGAGCTTTTTTATTATTATGGATCTTTTTATTATTCAATATTAATTCCCTAAAGTGATTATTATTAAGATTAAATACTAGAACAGTTTGTGCACTTCCTATATGATGCCTTAAATAGCAAGAAGCCCAGCTGTGATCAGCTAAAACACTTGTTGAGCTGAGTAAATGTTTGTGACCCAGGGTCTTGAGGTGCCACTGATAGCAGTCCTCCAGTGGTCCACTCCCAAGCTGCCATTCACCAGCTGCATCTACACACACTACAGTGTGCCTAGCATCAGACTGGACCGGCCTCATTTCATCATGACCGCGAGCTGCCCCAGTGCCGTAAGGGCTCATGAGCACTTCAGAGTGCGCTACACGCTCCTCAACAACCTGCAGGACTTCCTGGCTGTACGGCTCGTCTGGACACCAGAGGGTGAGTAGGAAGGTCATACAGGGATGATGAAAAAAGAGCTGATAGAATTCTGGATTAATGAAGAAATTATGGAGCATACTGTTTCTCATCTGTTGGGTTGAGAATGTATCCTTAATTCAAAACGTTAAACCTTTATTTACAAAAAGGTTGATGTATAGAACTTCCCATTTTAAAAGTCATCTTAAGTTATCTGGTTTATCCTACTAAGTCTGAAACTTGTCATTAGTAGCTTAACATGAAACCATGAAATGTAAGCCTAGCGGGTGGCATTGCTGACTCATAGCTTTGGTTTGTATGAGTTTCCTTCCGATCTCCCGAAAACGCCAACAGGCGTGTTGGCGACTCTAAATTGCCTAAATGAGTGTGTGAATGTGTGTGTGCATGGTGCCTTGCTGTGGACTGGCATCCCACCTAGGGTGTATGCCCACTGTTAGACCCCAGAGCCACTGCATCTCTGACCAGGAAAACACTGTATTCCAGCATAAGAACCATTTCCCATCTGTGAAACATGGTGGTGGTAGTATCATAGTTTGGGCCTGCTTTTCTGCATCTGGGCCAGGACGACTTGCCATCATTGATGGAACAATGAATTCTGAATTATACCAGAGATTTCTAAAAGAAAATTTCAGGATATCTGTCTGTGAACTGAATTTCAATTGAAAGGGGGTCATGCAGCAACACAACGACCCCAAACACACCCCGTCTTCTACCAAAGAATGGTTAAAGAAGAATAAATTTAATGTTTTGGAATGGCCAAGTCAAAGTCCTGACATTAATCCAATAGAAATGTTGTGGAAGGACCTGAAGGAAGCAGTTTATATGAGGAAACCACCAACATCCCAGAGTTGAAGCTGTTCTGTACTGAGGAATGTAAATTTCTAAAATTCATCTAGGCCCATGTGCAGGACTGACCAACAGTTACTGGAAATGTTTAGTGTGCAGTTATTGCTGCACAAGTGGGTCACACGATACTGAAAGCCACGGTTCACATACTTTTGCAACTCACAGATATGTAATATTCGATCATTTGCTGCAATAAACAAATGACCAAACATAATATTTTTTGTCTGATTTGTTTAGTTGGGTCTTCTTTATCTCCTTTTAGGACTTGTGTGAAAATCTTATTATGTTTTAGGTCATATTTATGCAGAAATCTAGAAAACTCTAAACGGTTCACAAAGGTTCAAGGACCACTGTGTGTGAGAGCAAGCGAGCGAGAGAGAGAGAGAGAGAGAGAGAGTGAGATCTTGGATGCTTGGAGAGAAGATTACATTTACAAGAGTAATAAATGAAGAGATAATAGAGAGATATACAAAGTGAGGACGTGTGAAGAGAATCAAAAAGAACAGACTGAAGCAGAAGGCTGATGTACAAAATGGTGAGAAGTGAGAAAAGGAAGTGTTTCTGTGGTTAAAGGTGAGAAACCGTGCTAGAGTATGACATGAAAAGAAAATGTTACCAAGAAAAACTTTAACATATGTCTAGACTTTATCTAAGTGTCTCTATATTTGGATCATTAACAGCTTGTTTTTCCACTGTGTCAAAGATACAGCAGACAGCTTTGTATATAATTTTAAAAGTCAAAAGTAGTAAAAATGTCAGTCAGTCTCAGTGAGTCTGTTCAGACAGCATTACGTGTGACTGTAGAAGTGTGTTTGTGTGTGTTAGCATGCCAGGTGAATGGATGTCATGATTATTGTACCAGGGTTTTATTCCTGTCCCAATAAGCCATATGTAGTATACATCATGCAGATGGAAGAAGGAAATGTGGCGGAACTGAAATCTGGGTTAAGATTGAAACTAGACATCATGACTGTGAAAATGGTTAGGCTCAGGAGATCAGTCCTCATTTTTTTTCCTCTTATTTTACTGTTAATAGTCTCATCCTTCGCTTTGTTCCCTCTAGGCCGTGGGCAGAAGGAGGATCCGGCAGTAAATGCAGTAGTGTGTCATTCTCCTCTAAGTAACCTTGGTTACTGTCGCAAAGGCAGCACTCTCTCTGTGTCTGTGGCCTTCCAGATCCTCAAAGCCGGCCTCTTTGAGGTAATGTTGGATATCATTTTATCTATACGTCATTTGTTTTATGTGTTGCATTTTATGTACTTGTTAAATTGTGTTTTATTTATCTATTTATTCATTCATTCATTTTTATGTGAAACTATTTGTGCTGCCATTTTGGCCAGGACTCCCTGGAAGAAGAGATTTTATATCTCAATGGGACTATCCTGGTAAAAAAAAAAAAAAAAGAAGGATAAATATATAATGTGTGTTTCAGCTGCGAAAATAGCTCATTGGTCAAGGTCCGTTAATTCCATCTCGAGGAAGACTGAACTTAAGACAGAGTAATTAGCTTTGTATTTGTATCAGTGGATAAAATGCACATTTGATGTACTTTCCAGAACAAGATTCAATCTTTTACCAGCTTGTTAGAGAGAATGCAAATCATCATTCCTTTACATTATCCAACCAATTTCCCCCCTTTAGCTGAGTCAGCACATGAAACTAAAGCTGCAGTTTACAGCATCCGTGTCGAACCCTCCCCCTGAAGCTCGTCCTCTCTCGCGTAAAAACAGTCCGTCCAGTCCTGCTGTACGAGACATTCTGGACCGACACCAGGCCAGCCTGAGCCTGGGCCGCTCACAGTCCTTCTCCCATCAGCAGCCTTCCAAATCCCACCTCACCAGGTATGGACACACACATCGACAAGGTGACAGATCTTGTGTGCACAGGATTAATGTAAGCGGGCTTTTTGTATTCTATTCTATTAATCAGTTTGAGTCACAATCTGAGTAAAATTAGTACTTCATTCATGTGAGCCCAGAAAACATGGAGCCAGTGGTAAATAAATGGCTAGTTAATTATAGAAATAACTAGTTTAAAACATTTTGTGCATCACATCCAGCTTTTACGTTCTCTTTTTATTTGTTGGTGCAAATATATAGAACACATCGCATTTCTGCAGCACTTCAGCTTTCTCGTTTGATTTGATTTGCACCTTATGTCTCAGTTTCGCAGCTCGCATCTACAAAAAAAAAGTTGCCCAAAAATACACCGCAGGCTAGCTTTGCTTCCTGCAGGGTCGAACCACTTTCACACTGAAATCGAAGCTTGCTATAGTTCACATGCAAGCAGACCGAGATTACCATGCTTAGATCCCTTAGGTCCCTGTCCGATTATTTTGGTCTACCACTGAGTGCAATTTCTCTGTTCTGACCTGCTGAAATAAACAACACCAAGGGGGATTTAATTGGATCAAAAGCTATATAGATGTGAAAGCACCCACACTGTCTCTTCATGCACTGAAACTGCAAACTTGGACTTCCTTCTCATTGCAGGACAGGCAGTGTTATGGAACGGCGTGCAATCACTCCTCCTGTCGGCTCTCCTGTCGGTCGGCCACTCTACCTCCCCCCGGAGCGGAGCATTTTATCGCTAGACAAGATCGCCAAGCGCGAGTGCAAAGTGCTGGTGCTGGAGTCACACAGCTAAATGTACAAACACACGCACGTGCACACACACACAAATGCATCACTGGGAAGAATAGGAAGCGTCACACTGGAAATTAATTTTGAAATCTTAGTTGTAGTGAGTTGTTAATTGTCCAACTAGACCTGATTTGTTCTGGAAAAGTGTCATGTGGAATGTTTAAGGTTCACTGTAATGTAGCAGACACAGGGTCCTTTAGTTCTAGTAGTGTTCAACTAAGGGATAGATTTTTATTTGTTTCTAAACATTCATTGTTTACATGCTGTGCATTATGCTCTCCTTTCAGATCAGGCTCAAAATATGATTCTGTCTATTGACTTCATTCTGAAAAGCAGGCAAAATGAGAACATATAGAAATGTTGGAATCCACAAGTAGTTCAGTCACTTTAAAGCCTTGTTATAAAATTCGTCACTCATATTGATTCAGTGCACTGCGTGAAGAAGAAGAAGAGTGTCTGAGGAAACACACAGGGTCATGAAACTGGAATTGACTGCAAGTCAACCTGCTTGAATGTTTGTTTATAACATTTGTGAGTCAGTCTTTTCTGACTGCTCTGTATTACAGTATGCTGTTCCACTGACCTCCACCAGTGGATACCCTTTATTTTTTTTATTCTTAAAATTATTTCTGAATGTAAATGTATTTATTTATTTTTCATGGTCTTGCCAGTCTTAATATCTACATCCATTCCTTTTGCTCCAGCGCAATCCTTTGTATTTCTTTATTTTAATGTTTTAATTTTTTTCTTTATTTTATTTGCTTTCATGAGCCTTAAAATTGATTGGGGTTTCCTTTTTTGTTTATTGATACTGATATAAGCTGCTATTATGTATCACAGTACATTTCAATCTTAAGTGTTGTTTTTGGAAACTGAAATGCAAACTACTGCAGCATGAGTTTTTGATTGTCTCTTCAGCTGACTGTGATCACGATGGTTAAAAAACTGTTCTGAAAGGCCAAATTAAAATATTATGCAATCTTGGGATTCAAACTATAGTGCTCTAGTGTAGCGTAGTCTTTGATATTAGCAACATTCACACATATAACCGCTTTCTTCTCTAATACATGATTATCATTTAATGGAATATGGAATGGTCTTTCCTGATCTCAGCAACATCCAGCTTGAGGTTTTTCTCTCCTTTTCTCATAGTGCTTTGCCTTTTGCACAAGCACTTTCCCTCATTCTCCCACACACAAAACAATGCTGATGCCCACGGGTGAGATGACGAGCCACTTTATGTTCCTCCTGGAAGGCGTCGTGTTGTCTGACATCATTTTGATTTATTTCTATACTTTACATTTATATTCAGCGAGTCCCATGTTGCAGTTCTGTGCTCCAATGGTAGCTACCATAATCATGTTATTGATTTTTTTTGTGTATTGATTTTGTGTCAGTCTTTGGGAGGCAGATGCTGACATGCCTCTCAGCTGTATTGATAATTGAACAGAAGGCATTCTCCTGATTTCACCTTAGAATCATTCCATGATCAGATTTGACCCTTTAAATAGTGAACTGGTGTGCATTAACATTTAGTGCTTGTCTGGAAATGAGAGTTTGTATTCCATAGTCAAATTTTAGCTAGGTAGTGAAGCTACCTGCTTAAAAGCTTTCTCTTTTGCAGTTCTCTGTAGTCCAATAGCTACAAATATGATCAACCTGACTGACCTACGTTACTGTATGAGGCACAAGAATGTGATTATAATGGCATGGCTTCGATAGGAAGAATTCCCTCTCATTATTTCAATGTTCAACAAACCAATAGATTTTTATGTCCAACTATTTCAAACTTTGGATCAGCAGACTTGAAGTTGGTACTACTCCATGAATGAATTTTCATGTTTTATTATTTTGTTTGTTTTTTGCTTTGTTGTTTTTTTTGTATTACATCATAGGAATCCAATTGGTACATTTCTCATATGGGTTATTGAAGTTTTTTTTTTTCATCTAAGCACTTTATTGCAATTGTTTTATCTTTCTTGGATTGTCAAGTGATTTGATTGCTGATCTCTGAAGGTTTACTCTTATTATCTAAAGTGTTTCAATCACAAAATGTGTTTAAAGTTTGTTACCAAGTACGATTACCTACTGGGTAATGCACTTGAAAGAACAGAATAAATGGATGTGGGCATTTGTAATGTTTTTAAAATATTTAATTTATTTATTTATTTATTTATTATTTTTTTTAAAACAACATACAGCCTTTAAAAAAAAAAAAAAAAACGTATTGCTTCATTTAAGTCAGTAGATTATTGCACCTTGTACCAACAATTACAATAAGGTTTACAAATAAGTTATGAAAGATGATTACAAAACAAATTCACAATTGGCAAATGTAATCAAGTAGTTCTTATTCACGTGTTAATTCCTGAAACACTCACATTTCAATAAATACAAAATGAAATCATATCTAAATTGGAAAGTATGGCTGATTCAGAAATTGGAAGACTTTAACACTGTGCTGTCCACACTTTTCCTGCTGTTATCCAGATTTTCATAGGGAAGATCTGTTGGCAAATGTTAAGTCCATTAATCTGATTATACAGTTTATCAGTATTATCAAAAACAACTTCTACTGGAAAACACCACACATACCTTTATTTCCCAGTGGTAGACTGTTATTGCTACTGGTATCATAATTGTTTTTTCTGTGTTTGAGAAGAGAACACCATTTCACATTCACTGTTCTACTCTTTACAACATACATTATTCAAATGGAACAAATTTGAAATTCTTTAACCTGATAGTTATTATTTCAGTTCAAATCCAAATGCTACAGTACAGAGTACTGAAAGGAGCAGTCACTATCTGTCACTGTCCTCATTACAATTGATATTTTGAATGAATTATGCATAGATTACGAACAACCTTTTTAATTTGGATTGTTATGGGGATAATATAATAATATTTAACTGTGAAAACTGAATTCTTTTTTGTTTCCTGGACTTACCTGTGTAGTTTCTTGCAGACGCACACAATTGTTGTGATGATGATGATGAGGGCAAGTGGTACCAAGACTCCAATCAGAATAATGCTTGTCTGATCTGTTGGAATAGTAGGGGCAATATGACCGTCAGTCCTTAAAGTACATTACAGCTATTTTATGAGTAAAGGATCACTGAAGCAAATTCTGCTTAATAATTTCAGATATATTTTTGATTATTTTGTTCTTTTGTAGTTACCTAGGACTGTTTTATCCTCACAATTGCTCCCCTTATAGCCTTCAGGACATACGCAGGTGTAGCTGAAGTCCACGCCATCGACACAAGTGCCACCGTTCAAGCATGGTGAGCTTGTGCATGGGTTCACTAAGAAAGACATACAGAGGAATTTAGAGAGGACTTATATTTGCTTAACAAAGTATACTGTTATTTAAACACATTTAGTTTAGTTATTTAAATGCACAGTCTAAAGAGCTTTTCATTTCACTGCAAGTTATATACTGTATATAACTGTGTATGTGACAAATAAAACCTTGAATCTACCTTATACTGTGAAAATATAGTGGTTAGAAAACAAGCAGCATTTTATGTGAACACATTTTCAATGTATAATTTATATAAGCAGATTTTTTCTGACACACTGGAAGGTGCATATTGTTAGTGTTTTAAGTGGAGGCACTCACAGTTGTAGCAATTACGTACGGTGCCCGAGATGGTACAGACTTGTTTTTCTGTGCAGCCTTTGGGCTGACAAACAGCACCAGTGGGTGTACATTCACAGCTCTGAGCACAGTCCTCAGTCACAAATGTCTCCTTCAGCTGTGTGCATGCAAAGAGAAAATTGGGATGCACATAGTTCTGTATTCGTATGACCTTACATACTTACAGCAGATACACATAACTGGGGACTCACAGTGTAGTAGCGGCCCAAATAGGTGCATCCACACTCATTGTAAGGAACACACTCATTGTCACTCATGGTAAAGCCAGGATTACACTGACATCCCTCTAAGCATGAAGTTTGCTCACACTCCGAGGGTGCTGCCAAGTCTGCACATGATGCTGGACATGCAGTCATGCAGGTTGTGTAGGTACTGTTGGCACCACATGTCAGACCTACAACACACACATAATGCACACAGTTAGAAAATCCAGTCAGGAGGAATGTTAAAGCTATTGGCTTGCATGTTCATGTTATATTTGTGTGTGTGTGTTTATCAGTAAAATTCAGATGGTGTGTGTGGGGCAGAAAAAAAAGAAGTCAGTTATTATAAGCAACATTAGTGATTTTATAGAGAATGCAGCTGACGCTTTTGCACCCTCTACTGTTAGAAAAACAATATAGATTTTAAAAAAACGTGAACATTTAATGTAAATTATATTACATATTAAAGTTAGCAATTTTATATCTGCTCATGCTTTATTGTATGGCCTGCAAATATATAATAATAAATCAAAGCTTTTCCACACTGAGACACCTAGGAACAACAGTGAGGTATAAACCTCCAGGTCATTTAGATTAATCTTCAGTCTACTGTTTAATGAGTATTAAAATCATTCGCACATATAGTACACATAGTATAACTGTTATTGTCACAAACACAAAGTATTACACATGATCTGGTTAGTCTGATGACAAGTTACTGCAAATTAACAAAGAAAAAGCTTACATCCCCAAACTTTTGATAGACTGTGTGTGTCTGAGTGTGTTTTCCTCTGAGAGTCTATGACATACCACAATCCAGCTGTGTTCTCCAAGGACCTAATGTAATTCCCCGTTCCTGGCAAGCCAGGGCATAAACAGCATAGGTTTCACAGCGCAGTGTGGAATTTCTCTGCTCTGCACACAAGTCAAACACACAGTCCCTGCAACACACACACACACACACACACACACACACACACACACAATGTTGGTCAGAGCAATATACACTTTCTTTACCAGGATTTGTTAACAATAAGGTAATTATCTGCACACAATACACTCATTGCAGTGAAGGTGCCTATCAGTCACCTGGAGTACACAAGACACACGCACACAACCACTCTTAAGATCTGTATTCTGCAGGTAAAGCTCATTATAATAATACAGGTCACTGTACTTACTCCAGGAACTGATCAGGCACAACGATGGTTTGGCAGGGAGCAAAGGGCCCTGCAGGGTCACTCAATGCTCCACACTGATTCTTCCCGTACAGCTCCTCCAGCTCAGCTTCAGTGCATCCGAGTGTCTCAAAGCCTGAGTCCAAATCTCCTTCCACCTCTCTCCTGAGACACACACATATAGATAGACAGAGAGAGAGATAGAGACTAAATTAGAACCAGAGCTTTTGTGGCTGGGTATGGGATACAAAGAAAGAGTATGTAGAAAGAAAAAATGACACCCCAGTGATAATCTTTAATCAAAATCAAAGCTATATATACTCTAGTATGTAGTGTATGTGTGTAGTGTAATATACCATATAGTGTAATGTGTACCTTTGTCTAATTATGATTACAATTAGCGTAAAGAAAAAAGTGAGGTACGAACTGAACAGATGATAATGGTGTGACTAAGGCCCAGTTTGAAAGTGCTGTACTCACTTGTGCATATGGGTGAGCCTGGGCAGGTCTGAGGTGTGGACCTCTCCTTGCTTGTCACTCACTCCCCAGCTATCTCCAAACTCGTTGAGGTTGCGGGTGAGGCTGCCGTCAGGCTTCACATACTCATTATTAGTGCGACCGTCATAGTTTCCACAAAGACCACGCACATATGTCTTGTAAGTGCTTGGCAAAATCACCTCTGTTCAGGGGGAAAGGGGTTTGTGCTGTTACTGCTGAGGTGTGTGTTTGTTCTGTGTCATATACAGTGTGCATGCATGTGACTAGGCCAACATATAAATATGCACATGGTGTTTGTCTTTATTCTCACCTCCTTGCATGTTGCCGTCAAAGCGCACGCTAAGGCCAAAGTCAGTTGTGAGCTGTAGGTAGCGGGAGTTCAAGGTGATCTTGATACCCTGGTTAGGACTCAATGGAGGGGACACACGCTCACCATTAACCTGTGGGAGAGATCCCCACCACACAGATATGAACAAACTAGAATAAATTTTTTCCATCCCCAACAATTATAAACTACATTTTTGAAAAGTTTTCAATTACATTACAGTAGTGCCTGAGATTATATGTGTATGCATGTACGCTTCATTTAACACAAATCCAGCATTTTCTTACCAGCAGCATCTTCTTCTGGAGCATGCGTACGTTGACACCGTACACATCCACATAAACCTCGTGCAGGTAGGAGACACGGCTGCTGCCACCTCTGCGGGCGTTCTTACCCATCACGGTAAGGGGTGTGAGGAAGCTGGGTAGCTCATGGTCCTTTGTTAGCACGTACGTATACGGGCCCTGGTAGTGATGATTTAAATTATCAAAGGTGCGGTAGTGCGGATCTCCAGAAATGATGCACTTGTCAAAACCTAAAAATGTATATATATATATATAAGAATATACATACATAAATAAAATATTATAAATCTCAGAGGTGTGTATGGCATTTTATATATTTTGCTTGAACAGCACTCTTATGATGGAAGATTTATTTTGTGGAAAAGAGAATTATAATGTATGTAAAGGATTATATCTTATAAGTACACCAAAAGAGAAAAGATCTGTGGAGGCCTGTGTTTTTAGGGTTATTAGTTCCTAGGACTCACGCTCAGGTTTGCAGTAGCGCTCGCCACCATTGTTCAGGGCACAAATAGAGCTGGAGGTGCACTGAAAGGCCTTGCAGCTCAGTAACCCTCCCTGACTGCATGTGCACTTCTGGGCACAGTGTTCTGTCACCCAAGAATCCCCAACCTGTAACACACAGCAGGATTACTGACTGCCATAGTTTTCTCTGTATCACAAATGCAGAACATTGTGTGTGTTACAAAAGTTTAGAGCTTCCCAATGAAACCTAACGATGAGCTTGAATAAATGGCAGGTCAATACTCGTTTCAGTACACTTCACTAGTTTAAAGCTCAACCTAGAATTCTAGCTTTTACATGGATCAAAGTTGATTGCAACTTACGTCATGGTATTCTCCTTTTTCGTCCACACATCCACAGTTGGAAAGCGATACACACTTGCCGTCACTCAGCACAAAGCCTGCGTCACACTGGCAGCCCTCCACACAGCTATTTGGTGGCATGGGGCAGAAAATGGGGAAAAGGTCTGCACAGGTGGGAGGGCATGGAGGTGTGCAGTCTGAGTAGTGGCTGTTTGGGGGGCACGGAAGAGCTGTATGGAAGGTCAGAACGGGGAATCTGCTGTTATACATCTGAGGCATTTTACATTTGAGCTGTCTTTAGTTAAAATCTGTAACTTCATTAGCTGACTCTATAAAGCAATAACAACATGACGTTACATTTTTAAATACGGAGAGATCATTGTTACTGATTGCAGTATAAAATCTGCCCATGGCTAATCACTCTTTAGTTGAGTAGCTTGAGGATCACTCACGGCAGAAGGTAGTGTTTCTCCAGCTGATGGTGACACCAGCACTCTGGCAGGCCTGGGCATAGGCTTCCACGTTGTTACACAGTGTGGACTCCATGCCATTATACTCGCACATGTCATAGATGCAGTTCCCCAGGAAGGGTTCTGGAGGGATGAGTGAATGGCAGGGCTTGAACTGGTTTGACAAGATGATGCTCTCACACTGATCCCTGATGGCCTCCTCTTCCTTGGCTGTGCAGTTCGGGTGGACATCTGGACGTGTGTCTGGCTGGCATCTGCAGAGATAGAGATTGACAGAGAGATAAAAGAACGACATAATAAATCAATGAAATAAATAAGATAATGAGAGACACTCAGCTAATTATCTGTTTTTATGTTCTGTTCAACATGTCAAACATTTAGTAGTTTAACAATGAACAATATGTGTAGATTATGCCTCCTTGACACACAGATTGGTTGAACCAATGTTCTTAATATGCAGAATGAAGAGCATATGTTACACCACATGTAACCACAGTATATAGTAACCTATAATCTACAATATGGATTCCCACTTAAATAGAACTAGATAGTGAAGTACTAGTAAGTAGTCTTGGACAAATGAATTTTAATCAAGTGTGGTCATCTATTTAGCAAATTCAGCTGGTTAAAATTTGTATCATGAATGCATTTCTTTTCACAATATTTTACATTATGCTTCCTGGGACATCAATAAATAATGCCTTGTGCAAAGGTTCAAATGAGCAGATGCTACTTTGTTTCCCCTAAACTGCTTTCTCCCTTGTTTTGAAGTTTCTCTAGTTAGGAGGTGGACGTTGATTTGAATGATCCAAAATGATCATTTTTAATACAGGAAGAAATGAACAAATAACTTTTCGAGCGGATCACTCAAATCATCTTCTTTCACTGTATTTGATTCTTGGGGTGTTAGATATTCAATTGGCAACTGCTCACTGTGTCTCTGGATATTAATTATAAATGGAATTGAGATTTAATTATCTATACACAGTAAATCTAATACACACACACACACACACATATACACACACACACACACACACACACACTTGCTAACTAGAGCTTCAATTACGTTGTGTATATACTCTATATACTGTGCCAGGAGTCAGGAGTATGTCGGGTACTTACCCTGGATCACTGTCTCCCTCTGCCTTCCAGCTGTTACCCAACTCTATGACATCTTTAGCAGGCTGGCCATTTGGCATCAAGTTGTCATCACCTGAATTACCATTGTAGTTACCACACATACCACACACCTATGAACATTGTAGTGGATAGAAAACAAATGTGAGCAGCAGACGAAAGAGCAATACTTCTTGACTACAACTTACTGAAATGGTTACACATAACACAGTGTGTTATAGTATGTCTGTGGTGCAATACTGCCTGTAGTTCTTTCCATGCATATGCCTTTAGAAAGTTTACCTTTCCATGTATTGGGTGCAATTTGTTAATTATATTGTGTGTGCATTGTACTCAGTTTGTGAGTATATCAAGACCTCACTAGAATCTTATGCTTGTTATGGAGATGCACCAAAGCTTTGTTAAAGGGCTAACTAGAAGCCACAGGAGCATGTTTCACCTTGTTGAAGTAGTCTCCAGGTACAGTGATCTCTACATGGTGAACACCATCAAACTGGACAATGAGGCCAAATTCAGTGGACAGCACGCTGTTCACTCCACTGGTGAACACCCTCGCGTTGGCTATAGCAATGTCCATGGGGGTACGGATCCTTTGGCCATCGAGCTATAGAGAGCAAAACCAGAAGACTATATGATCAAATCTTTTTTCTACCTAGGTGTATTATATTCTTAGCGATACTACATTATATACATGCCTATATGACCAATCCTTTTAAAACATTTTACTCCATCCATTTTATGGCTCGCCCATCTACACCCTCTGTTTTATGACCCTTACCAGTACTTTCTTGCTCTTGCTCAGTGTGACATTGGCTCCTGGAAGGTAGATAGTGACAGATCGAATGTAGGAGGCTTCAGGCTGGCCACGCTCTTCATTCTTGGCAACAATGGTAAATGGAGTCACCATGGAGTTGTTGCACACTTCCACCAAAGTGTAGGTACACGTGCCCATGTAGGTGTGCATGATACCATCAAAGGTGTAGTAATGAGGATCACCAGCTATGTGGCAAATGCCCACTCCTTGAACACAGAGATTTAGAGAGTTTAGACATTTCCTCTATAGTGGACTGTTGCCGGCTTAGCATAAGAGCTTGCCTTCTTTCTTAATTGAGGAATCTTTAATTTGTACATATTGTTTTCCTATGATATATTAATGTACATGTCAATAAATTATAATACTTACATCAAAGACTGAAGTGATGTAATAGAAGCAAGTTTAAATCATGGTTGTCGGTTAACTGTTACCTCATACAGTCTGAACAATGAATAGTGATTTGCAAACTTAAAAGTGTCAAGAAATCGTGTTTAAGATATAACAAAAAATGTTGACCTTGTACTAGGATGTGCCTTGAGTGAATACTCCCACTGTACTATGTGTTTGGAGAAGAACACACTCACAATACTATGACTGGATTGGAGCAGTACATACCTGTATCCACACAGCCCAGCTGGCCTTCCTGAACTTTACACTCCTGTGCAGGGCTACAGTTCCATGCTTCACACGTCACATTGTTTAAAGGATAACACATGCAGCGTTCAGAGCAGTCATCTTTAGTAAACCAGCTTTCGCCCACCTGAATAATGCACACATATCGACATTGACATCTTTTGTAAAAAAAAAAAAAAAAAAAGATTGTATGTACAGCTCAGCTATTAGAATGTTACAATAAACAACACAACAGGCCGTTAGCAATAGATGGTCATTAAGGGCATCATAGATGGGGCTGGGACTAATTACTCTTTCTGTCACACTTTCTAGACTCACATAATGGCATTTCACACTCAATAACTTTTACATACAGGTCTGTAGTTGCTGTTCTTATCCGTACAGCCACACTGACTGAAGGGCACACATTTGTCTCCGCTCAATATCAGTCCTTTGTCGCAAACACATCCTTCTACACATGGCTGTGGGCATGTGCTGGCTGAGCCAGGATCCTGACAGCTGGGGGGGCATGCAGTAGCACAGTACTCATAGTGACTGCCAACAGCACATTTCAGGGCTGAAGGACATAGAGAAACAAGCAAACTG
Source organism: Ictalurus furcatus (assembly GCF_023375685.1). Classification (NCBI taxonomy): domain Eukaryota; kingdom Metazoa; phylum Chordata; class Actinopteri; order Siluriformes; family Ictaluridae; genus Ictalurus; species Ictalurus furcatus. The sequence goes on from NC_071261.1 coordinate 18,149,425, forward strand.
ATTAAGGGGCCGCAATTAACCATCAAATAGTTTGAGTCGCAGAAAGGTATGTGAGGGTTTACAGAAGCAGCATGGAAGAAGGTGTCAGCCAATGATATACAGGAAGAGCAGTTGAAAAATATGCCTGCATTTACCTCATTGATAACTAAGAAATAAAATTTGTTGACTGAGGCACACCTCATGCCCATGGACAAACACTTACGACAGAAAGTGTTGTTTCTCCAGTTAATTGGCACCCCAGCTTGGGCACACAAGTCAGCATAGCTCTCAATAGCCTGGCAGAGGGACACTGGAGAGCCACCTGTGCCACACTGGTCAAACACGCAGTTCTCAAAGTATGGGTTAGGCTGCACAACATTATGGCAAGCTTTGAAGATTCCTGAGAGGACAGAAGAGGGATAGAGCTTAGGCAAAGACACCAGACGGCACACAGTCTGTCAATCAAATGAAGCTCTTTGAAGCTCTGCCGAGCAAATGAGCCTACTTAGAGTCATTTCACAGACTGTCAACTGTATGTATGTGTGTGTGCATGTGTGTGTGTGTGTGTGTGTGTGTGTGTGTGTGTGTGTTCTCACCATCAGGATCAGTGATCATTCCACAACTGGTTGGTTTCTTAGCTTCACTCTCAATATCTTTATTACATTCAATATCTCCACCTTCAGGAGTACAGCTAGAAGGCAGAATAAGAAAGAAAAAGAAAGAATTCAATACCTAAACAAAATAAAGAAATTCTTTAGCCATCAGTTACATGCACAGACAACCAAATTCAGTATTTGTCCTAACATGTTTTACCCTCAGGCATTACTTCATGAGTCAAACATTCCAAGGTATTCTTCTGTAATTATTAGGCATGTACCAACATGTACCATAGCTGTTTGAATTATATACATCCTGTGTTTGCTTTTACTAGATTACAAAAGTTAGGAGCGCTATCACTCACTCTGGTCTATCATCAGGCACCTTCCAGCTCACTCCAAGCTCGTTGGTGTTGCTTGTAGGCTTGCCATCTGACATAATGTTGTCATCCACTGGGTTATCGTTGTAATTTCCTTTGAGATTGATGTACAAATGTGAATATTAACAACTAGAGAATTTCAGCACCCTTTATAAAATGTAATTTTATCAGTCATAACATGGATTATTGCCTATAATCTCTCAAAGAAATATATTAATGGATTGTTAATCAATCTGTTGAACTGTGCTCTTGAATCTTACCACACATTCCACACAACAAGCCTTTGTAAGAGGAGGGAAGACTGACATCGGCGTGGTGATTGCCATCAAAGCGAACACGCAGGCCAAAGTTTGTCTCCAGCACTACAAACTTTCCACTGAGGAAGATCTTTACATCATTTGTCAGACTGATGGGCACTGTCACCTGAACTCCATTTACCTGTAATAAGAAAGGTAATGGTGTTGTACTACAGGATGAACAAACACATATGCAGTACTAAATAGCCATATACTCTTGAATGCAATTCAATATAAAGTCTGTGAAATGCCTCTCACCTGGACTTTGCGGCCTTTGTCCAGGATAATCTTACTTCCATACACATTGATGATGACTGATTTCACATAGGACACTTTCTTGTTATTGCTCCTATGTTCGTTCTGACTGTCAACAGTGAAGTATGGCATCCCTGATGTTTCATTGCAGGGCTTGGTGAGGGTATAGGAGCAGGAGCCCATGAAATGATGGACCTTCTTATCAAAGGACGTGTAGTGAGGGTCCCCAGACACAGAGCAGACTGCTGGACCTGTAGGCTCTGTAAGAAAGGCAGAGAGAATATGAATACTGTAAATTGTCTGAAATGTTCATCAACTATATGGAGTATGTGCTACAGGGATTTTTTTACCTTTTGGTTTACAGATGTACTCTCCATCTAGCAGCTGGCAGGTCTCTGTAGGTAGACAACTTGTTTTGGAGCAGTGGATGATTTTTCCACTTAGACACACACACTGTTGTTCACAGCCTTCCAGGTACCAGCTCTCATTCACCTAGACAATGTACAAACACACATACTGGTCAATTAGATAATTCATTTAAGTACATTTATAATGTGTTTTATGTCTGCCTCTGTGTGTGTGTGTGTGTGTGTGTGTATAAAACTAACAGGGTGGTAGGAGCCAGCAGGGTCCACACAGCCACAGTCTTTGAGAGGAACACACTTGTTGTGGCTCAGGACAAAGCCAGGGTCACACCTGCAGCCTTCAACACACTTCTGTCCACAGCCAGGTGGGCCGCTCACACCAACACAAGTCTCTGGGCATGAACTCACACACATAGAGTAGTGGCTGTTAGGCGGACAAACCAGAGCTGTGGAGAAAAAAGAGAAAAAAATCTAACTACTGCAAGAGGAAGAAAAACCTTGAAGTCTATAACATATTTGCTTTACTTGTCTTTCATATACTTATATTCTTAGTTCACAAAAATCAAAGTGGAAATAAGTCAAAATATTGTATATCCAGACAAAAAGCCTTCATTTCAGCAAACTGGGCAAAATGTCACTGAATGTGGGTGTGTGTATTTGTGTTTCTGAACAGTGCTGTCCGGTGAGACTCACGGCAGAAGTCTGGCTCCCTCCACTGGTGCACTGGAGCTCCTGCACTGAGACAGGCATCAGTATAAGCCTGGAGCTGGTCACACAGAGTCTGCAGCAGTCCATTATAGCGGCACATATCAAACACACAGCTCTGGAAGTACGGCAGAGGGTCCACTAGCTCTATACAATCACTGTTAAAAAGTGTGTTGGGGAGATATAGAGAATGAGAGAGAAATGAATATACAATATGTTAACAGTCACCGTGAGTGGGTTAAAAAACAATGAATAACTGTTTTGGATTATTGATATCTGTGTTAAAATCCGACTAATCTAATCTTATATATAAGATTTGCTCACCTGAATGGTCCTCTGGTGTCATTGATTTTCCCACATTTCTCTGGTTTAGACACTTCAGCCTCAAGACTTGGTTGACACGGTGGGTCAGGTGTGAGATCAGAGTTGCACCTAAAAATAAATTAAGAAAATAGGCTATCCACTTAAGCCATTAAAAAGAAGCCAATAAACAATAAGAGGAAAAGTGAAACAATAGAATGGACTAACGTTTCATCTTCATCTTTGTCAGTTTGCCAGCTGTTGCCGAACTGATCTGAGCTTCCAGCCAAGAAACCGTCTGGCTTCGTAAACTCGTTGTTGGGGTTTCCGTTGTAGTCTCCACACAATCCACACATCTGATCATAGTAAGTACTGAGAGAGAGAGAGAGAGAGAGAGAGAGAGAGAGAGAGAGAGATTATGAAGATTATTGTTCATCGTCTTGAAGACTTTTTGCCTTATAACCCTCAGTGCTCCTAAGAGACGACTTCTTGGGAAAGTTGGTAAATGCAATACCTGGGCACAGTGATCTTAGCATAGTGGTTGCCATCCCAGCGCACCTCCAGACCAAAAGGAGTGGTGAGGATAACATACTGCCCAGCTGAAGTTAAAGAGATTAGAGGAGAGGGAGAGTGGGGTAGAGATACTTTACGACCGTTCACCTGCAGTGGTGGAAGAACAAAATAGAATTAGACACAGAAACAGCCTTTACAATAGCAGGGCTAATTTAAGGAACAGAATAAGCAATGCAAAATTTAAGTTTTAATACACTTTATGAGTCCAGTCTGGGAAATATATATAAAATGCACATATCTACCAGGCTAGCAGATCAGAATTTAATATAACCAAGGAAGGATAATATGAATAGACTAATGGAATAGAAAGGGGGAAAAAACAGAGCTTTAAAGTTTCATTCATGTTGGTAATGCTAAACAACTTAATGGGAATAACAAGGGATTAAATTCAAACACATATCAAACGAAAGACTTAAAAAATAATAACAAATAAAACTTTTTATATTTAACAGTTCAAACTGACCAGAGTGTTTCTGCTCTTCATCATCGTCACAGTGATGCCACTGACAGTCACATACAACTTCCTGAGGTATGACACACCAGATATTCCTCTTTCTTCATTCTTTCCCTCCACAGAGAACCAGGGGCCTGTAAACACATGATATTGGCTAAAAACTATCAACTTGATACATGTCAAAATGTTAAAAAATATTCAAAAGCATTTTTTATGGATTTTGAATAGAGTAGACAACCTATATAAGATGTGATTACAAGACTTGTACACATTTTCAAATTATGTAAAATTCAAATAAATAAATGTATATGCTATTCTTATCAAGACATCTTACAATCCTACACTGTAGTCTGTCATTCAGATTACAAGGATGGAAACAACTCACCAGTGTTATTTCTGCAGGTGCGGGCCAGTGTGTAGGTGCAGGTACCCATGAAGGTGTAGAATTTACTATCAAAGGTGTTGTAATGTGGGTCACCAGAAATAACACAGTCCTGCGAGTCTAGTTGGGAATAGAGCGTAGATGGATTCACACACTTAAACACACTCTTAAAGAAAAGTCATTGCTCTTTTACTAAAGAGCATCACTGTCCTGAAAAAATACATTATAGAAAATTATACCGTAAAGAAGTACTAACCAACTGGGTAGCATCCTATTTCTCCTCCCTGCACACCACACTGCTGCATGGGAGGACATTCAGCAGCACTGCACGTGACGAATGGAGGATCACATCTGCACAGCAGCTCGCAGTCCTTGGTGTAGAACTTGTCCCCAGGCTAGCATACAGGGACAGAAGGAAGAACATTTTAGAGAACTGTACAATGAACTCACTGACTGACTTGGCAAAGAAATACTGACTCACTCACCTGGTAATACTGTCCATTATGTGTGCAGCCACATGTGTCTGCCTTCACACACTTGTCCCCACTGAGTAAATATCCAGGGTCACACACACACCCCTCAGTACAGGGTCCAGTGCAGTGACTGGGTGAAAGAGGGTTACAGGAGGGCTGGCAAGGAGTCATGCAGGAGCTGTAGTGGCTGTTGGGTGGGCATGCAAGAGCTAAAGAAAAACACAAAATGTTACTGTAGTATATCAACTTGTTTAAAAATTATGAAATGATACATGCTGCATGCATACACTTCTATTTCCCTAACATTTGTACGTAGTATTAGTAAACAGGTAAATAAACATGTGTTTATTCAAGTGGAAATGAGTGTGAATTTAAGATTTCTTTGAGACTCACGGCAGAAGGTACTGTTTCTCCAGGGTCCGATGAGGACGCCGCGGTCCTGACACTCGTTTACGTAGGCTTCAATCGCTTCACACAATGCAGAGTGAGGGCCACCCAATGCACACAGGTCAAACACACAGTTTTGGAAGAAACTCTACACAAAAAAACACACAATTGAAACAAAGGGCACAGTATTACTTTTATAAGAATAAATTAGTCTTCTGCTCAGCTGTAAACAGTCTGGCCTAATTTACTCACATTAGGATTGACTTTTGGGTGACAGACAGCAAACGGGCCTTTGCTGTCCAATATGATTCCACAGTAAGCAGGACTCTCATAAAGGTCTTTTTCTGTGTCTGTGCATTCGGGGCTTGGGGGAACTGGGGGTTTATTGCAGCTGAAATGGAAATGGAAATGGACTTGTTACTCCTCTGTCACTGTACAGTCAACGGAGAGAATAAGGAATACTCAATCCCTGTATATATACACTACAAAACCAACGACTCACTCAGGGTCTGTGTTCCAGCTGTTGCCAAACTCAGTTGGACTGTTGACCAGTTCGCCGGTGGGGGTACGGAAGTCATCCTTAATGTTGCCATTATAGTCTCCACACAGGCCACAAAGCTTGTCCTGATAGCTGCACACACACACACACACACACACACACACACAAACACAAGCAAATCATATTTAATTACAACAATTACAGCTATAGTGTAGCCTTAATAGAGTGGAACAATTAAGCTTTGTTCAAGCCAAAATTTAGCCATAGGCTATATTCACCTTATTATGATAAACATGATAAGTGTGCCCTATTGTGCTTCTCATATTGTAAAGTTCATGCCACTCCTACGAGTGTGTGATGCTAAAGCTAATCTATAAAATTATTCTGAAAATTTTTTTTCTTTACTCATTAATACATACAAAATGGCAGATTAGTTAGTGCTTAAGATAAAACAATAAGCTGGAAAATCTTAAAAGGTTGATGACTGGTCTGATACACATGATGTGGGTATTATTGTATTATTGGATTGTCTGCAAATAGGTTAATATTTTTTTCTTTTCTTTCTTTCTTTCTTTCTTTTTTTTTTTTTTAAAGTTGAACTGAAAATGCAGTTTTGGTCACAAATGGATTTCTGTCAGAGAAATATTTGGGCCTGCCAGCTGTACACTATACTAACAGGACATTCATCATTATCAGTGTAACACAACACTCACTCTTTGATAACTTTGATGTCCATATGGTGGTTTCCATCATAACGAACTGTCACACCAAAGTTCATGGACACTGTGTAGAGTGTCCCCCGTTTGAAGATGTCCACACCAGGAGCGGGGCTCATTGGTATGTTCACTTTGGTTCCATTCACCTGAGAACAGATGGAGAAGAGTATTCAAAAAATTACTTTCTTACAACATTGCCGGAGAAACCAGATTTACACTTCCTTTATCTTCCGCAGTGATTCACTCTCTGTTTCCTCACCTGCACAACTCCTCCTTTCAGGATGGACACCTTCACTCCCTGAACATGGACATGGACAGCACTCACATAACTGACTGTGGGAATGTTGTAGCGATTCTCATTGTCAGCATAGACAGCGAAGTGAGGCACGTCTGTGCTGTTGCATGGCTCTGACATTAAGTAAGTGCAGTCGCCCATGAAGTCATAGTACCGCTTATCAAAGGTGGTGTAGTGTGGATCAGATGTGGCGATACAAGTCGAGGTGTCTACATGGAAAAGATAAACAAGTGTTAAAAATCTAAGTAACCTAGAATATAAAACATTAAATAGACTTTATGAAGTAGCTTTTTTATTTTCCAACATTAAACATCTGACAAAGGTGATATAATTCAATAACATCATTGTAAGTAAGTTTTACACGGCACCTTTAGGATAGCAGCCATGGATCCCTCCCACTTGCCGACATTCTTCTGTGGGGTCACAGGTGTTGTCCACACAGTTCAAGGTATAATTGCCTGCACAGCGACACAGCTTGGAGCAGCCATTGCCAAAGACAATCTCTCCCGGCTGAAACAAAATGACACGTACAGAATGAATAGTGCTGCTTCAGGGCTGAATGTAGATTTGCCATAATCAACTGTGAATTGTATTTACCTCGTAGTAGTTATTATCTTCATCCAGACATCCACACTTTTCAATGGGAACACAGCTTTTTCCCCGGAACACAAAACCTGGCTTGCAGAAGCAGCCACTGATACAGGAGCCAGTGCAGTTGGTGGAGGGTTCTTTACAGCTGGGAATGCAAGCTGGACCACACTCTATGTACTCAGCATCAGGAGGACACTTCACTATTAGTGGACAGGAGAAGTGGTTAGAACATGTTTATATTGCTCTGTATACTGTAGAGAGGAAAATACAATCTTTTTTTTACTTGGTGGTGTTGTTGGTGTTGTAGGAGAAGTTGGTTGTGTTGTTGCGGTCTGAGGTGTGGGTGTCTGTGGGGTTGACGACTCGGGTGTTGGGGGTTTTGTTGTTGGTTCATCTACAGGTACAAATTGTTAGAAGGGAGAAATCAGAGAGGTTAATGTATATTTGCATTGTAGCTGGTTTAAAATTAGTTAAGTAGATGTTGATCGTCTGTCTTGTCATGTTAATTGTTATGTGAGCTGCTGCCATGTTTGAAAATTAAAAAGTTTGTCTAAATACATAATTAGTTTATTAGTTTAAACATTGTATGTGCTGTAGTTATTTCTTGTACCATTGGGTTTACAGATGTACTCTCCCTCCAGCAGCTGGCAGCTCTCTGTAGGTAAACAACTGGTGTTGTAGCACAGAATGGTTCTTCTTCCACTTACACACACACACTGATGTTCACAGCCTTCCAGGTACCAACTCTCATTCACCTAGACAATGTACAAAGACCTTGTTAGTCAATTTGAAATATGTGATTATATGACGCAATTTTATGCAGTTAGGCATTTCAGCTCAGTACATTAATACAATATGTCTACAAGTGTGTGTGTGTGTGTGTGTGTGTGTGTGTGTATAAAACTAACAGGGTGGTAGGAGCCAGCAGGGTCCACACAACCACAGTCTTTGAGAGGAACACACTTGTTGTGGCTCAGGACAAAGCCAGGGTCACACCTGCAGCCTTCAACACACTTCTGTCCACAGCCAGGTGGGCCGCTCACACCAACACAAGTCTCTGGGCATGAACTCACACACATAGAGTAGTGGCTGTTAGGCGGACAAACCAGAGCTGTGGAGAAAAAAGAGAAAAAAATCTAACTACTGCAAGAGGAAGAAAAACCTTGAAGTCTATAACATATTTGCTTTACTTGTCTTTCATATACTTATATTCTTAGTTCACAAAAATCAAAGTGGAAATAAGTCAAAATATTGTATATCCAGACAAAAAGCCTTCATTTCTGCAAACTGGGCAAAATGTCACTGAATGTGGGTGTGTGTATTTGTGTTTCTGAACAGTGCTGTCCGGTGAGACTCACGGCAGAAGTCTGGCTCCCTCCACTGGTGCACTGGAGCTCCTGCACTGAGACAGGCATCAGTATAAGCCTGGAGCTGGTCACACAGAGTCTGCAGCAGTCCATCATAGCGGCACATATCAAACACACAGCTCTGGAAGTATGGCAGAGGGTCCACTAGCTCTATACAATCCCTAGGGGGATAAAGAGGATAACAGAGAGAGAGAGAGAGAGAGAGAGAGAGAGAGAGAGAGAGAGAGGGAGAGAGCATGAACAAGAAAGGAATATAATAAGATTGAAAGCAACATAAAATAAATTTTAACTACAGCATAACAATTTAGTTCAGATTTTGAACTTATATGCATGTGCCCATGTTTTCATCTCTGTATCTGATCCCTGCCCAGCTTTAAATTCATTGGGTTAGTTATTTCTGCTTATGTTCATGTCACCCATTTCTCTCATTATCATATTATATTTAAACATATCTGATGTGGTTTATTGTTGTGTGTTCTTGTTTGCTCTATAGCTCTCATGTCTTGATTATTTATTTGGTTTTATCCAAGATACTTTGAAATTGTTTTCTGTTTAATGTACACACTTGTACCCTGGTGCTGGTACATTAATTTGACTGAAGTTCAGATGCTTGGGATACCAGCAGATCAATAGATAATGCCTCGTTGTATGTCTTCGGCCATTTTAATTGCCTGATTGATAATTCTATTGAAATCACTAGGTGTGATATTCACTCACCTGAATGGTCCGGCAGTGTTGGTGATTTTTCCACATTTCTCTGGTTTAGACACCTCAACCTCAAGACTTGAGTCACACGGTGGGTCAGGTGTGAGATCAGGCTTGCACCTAGAAACGCATCATGGATTCCTTTTACATCCTAGTGCTCAGGTTGTCCGGTGATAATCAGATATACAGTCTGTTTTTCATTTAAAACATGTATGTGCTACTTAAAAATGATCAGACAAAGGAATCAAACACAGAAAGTGAAACAAAATGGACTAACGTTTCATCTTCATCTTTGTCAGTTTGCCAGCTGTTGCCGAACTGATCTGAGCTTCCAGCCAAGGAACCGTCTGGCTTCGTAAACTCGTTGTTGGGGTTTCCGTTGTAGTCTCCACACAATCCACACATGTGATCATAGTAAGTACTGAGAGAGAGAGAGAGAGAGAGAGAGAGAGAGAATAATAGAATGAAAACATAAGGAATATCATTAACCAAGAGATGTTTTGTACTATCATTTGATTTGGCCTGCCTCTCTCTGCAAATACTGAGAGCTTAGTGTTTCCTTAAAAATTTGCTGTAGCTTTTCTCTTATTAATGTTGCAATACATGTTCAAAGCTACCAAATACTATTTGGCTTTTAAATATTCTTGCAATTTCTCAACTTTCTTTCATTCTGCAAGTTAAAATATTTTAAACTTAAAACTAAACTCAGTATGTACTCAAGCCTTGAAATCTCATCCACGAATCAGTACCTGGGCACAGTGATCTTAGCGTAGTGGTTGCCATCCCAGCGCACCTCCAGACCAAAAGGAGTGGTGAGGATAACATACTGCCCAGCTGAAGTTAAAGAGATTAGCGGAGAGGGAGAGTGGGGTAGAGATACTTTACGACCGTTCACCTGCAGTGGTGGGAAAGATTTGGAGAGAAACAGACAAAGAAAGGTGGATTTAAGGGTTTAAATAGCCTTTATAAAATGACAGGGATTAAGCACAATGAAAGCAAAACTCAATGTAAAGGACAAGTTGAGATTAAAAATGTCCTGCTTAAAACATTATGTTAACATGGAAGGAATAATAATAATAAAAAAGAGAACGGCAAAGAAGCTATTTTTAGACAGACCAGAGTGTTTCTGCTCTTCATCATTGTTACAGTGATACCGCTGACAGTCACATACAATTTCCTGAGATAAGATACACCAGCAATTCCTCTCTCTTCATTTTTTCCCTCCACAGAGAACCAGGGCCCTTTAAAACACACAATAATTACACTAACCACTGAATGTTACAACTACACTGTACAAGTGATCAAAATACAAAAAAAGAAAAGCATTTTCTATCATTTTATGGATTTTGAACAATCTGCACAAACCTAACATGAATGTGTACACATGCGATGGGTTTTCCACTGAAACAGTGACACATGGAAGAACATAACCAAATAAATGTGAACTTTAGTATAATAATCACAACAGTCTGCCATTCAGATTTCTAGGATGGAAACAACTCACCAGTGTTATTTCTGCAGGTGCGGGCCAGTGTGTAGGTGCAGGTACCCATGAAGGTGTAGAATTTACCATCAAAGGTGTTGTAATGTGGGTCACCAGAAATAACACAGTCCTGCGAGTCTAGTTGGGAATAGAGCGTAGATGGATTCACACACTTAAACACACTCTTAAAGAAAAGTCATTGCTCTTTTACTAAAGAGCATCACTGTCCTGAAAAAATACATTATAGAAAATTATACCGTAAAGAAGTACTAACCAACTGGGTAGCATCCTATTTCTCCTCCCTGCACACCACACTGCTGCATGGGAGGACATTCAGCAGCACTGCACGTGACGAATGGAGGATCACATCTGCACAGCAGCTCGCAGTCCTTGGTGTAGAACTTGTCCCCAGGCTAGCATACAGGGACAGAAGGAAGAACATTTTAGAGAACTGTACAATGAACTCACTGACTGACTTGGCAAAGAAATACTGACTCACTCACCTGGTAATACTGTCCATTATGTGTGCAGCCACATGTGTCTGCCTTCACACACTTGTCCCCACTGAGTAAATATCCAGGGTCACACACACACCCCTCAGTACAGGGTCCAGTGCAGTGACTGGGTGAAAGAGGGTTACAGGAGGGCTGGCAAGGAGTCATGCAGGAGCTGTAGTGGCTGTTGGGTGGGCATGCAAGAGCTAAAGAAAAACACAAAATGTTACTGTAGTATATCAACTTGTTTAAAAATTATGAAATGATACATGCTGCATGCATACACTTCTATTTCCCTAACATTTGTACGTAGTATTAGTAAACAGGTAAATAAACATGTGTTTATTCAAGTGGAAATGAGTGTGAATTTAAGATTTCTTTGAGACTCACGGCAGAAGGTACTGTTTCTCCAGGGTCCGATGAGGACGCCGCGGTCCTGACACTCGTTTACGTAGGCTTCAATCGCTTCACACAATGCAGAGTGAGGGCCACCCAATGCACACAGGTCAAACACACAGTTTTGGAAGAAACTCTACACAAAAAAACACACAATTGAAACAAAGGGCACAGTATTACTTTTATAAGAATAAATTAGTCTTCTGCTCAGCTGTAAACAGTCTGGCCTAATTTACTCACATTAGGATTGACTTTTGGGTGACAGACAGCAAACGGGCCTTTGCTGTCCAATATGATTCCACAGTAAGCAGGACTCTCATAAAGGTCTTTTTCTGTGTCTGTGCATTCGGGGCTTGGGGGAACTGGGGGTTTATTGCAGCTGAAATGGAAATGGAAATGGACTTGTTACTCCTCTGTCACTGTACAGACAACGGAGAGAATAAGGAATACTCAATCCCTGTATATATACACTACAAAACCAACGACTCACTCAGGGTCTGTGTTCCAGCTGTTGCCAAACTCAGTTGGACTGTTGACCAGTTCGCCGGTGGGGGTACGGAAGTCATCCTTAATGTTGCCATTATAGTCTCCACACAGGCCACAAAGCTTGTCCTGATAGCTGCACACACACACACACACACACACACACACACACACACAAACACAAGCAAATCATATTTAATTACAACAATTACAGCTATAGTGTAGCCTTAATAGAGTGGAACAATTAAGGTTTGTTCAAGCCAAAATTTAGCCATAGGCTATATTCACCTTATTATGATAAACATGATAAGTGTGCCCTATTGTGCTTCTCATATTGTAAAGTTCATGCCACTCCTACGAGTGTGTGATGCTAAAGCTAATCTATAAAATTATTCTGAAAATTTTTTTTCTTTACTCATTAATACATACAAAATGGCAGATTAGTTAGTGCTTAAGATAAAACAATAAGCTGGAAAATCTTAAAAGGTTGATGACTGGTCTGATACACATGATGTGGGTATTATTGTATTATTGGATTGTCTGCAAATAGGTTAATATTTTTTTCTTTTCTTTCTTTCTTTCTTTCTTTTTTTTTTTTTAAAGTTGAACTGAAAATGCAGTTTTGGTCACAAATGGATTTCTGTCAGAGAAATATTTGGGCCTGCCAGCTGTACACTATACTAACAGGACATTCATCATTATCAGTGTAACACAACACTCACTCTTTGATAACTTTGATGTCCATATGGTGGTTTCCATCATAACGAACTGTCACACCAAAATTCATGGACACTGTGTAGAGTGTCCCCCGTTTGAAGATGTCCACACCAGGAGCGGGGCTCATTGGTATGTTCACTTTGGTTCCATTCACCTGAGAACAGATGGAGAAGAGTATTCAAAAAATTACTTTCTTACAACATTGCCGGAGAAACCAGATTTACACTTCCTTTATCTTCCGCAGTGATTCACTCTCTGTTTCCTCACCTGCACAACTCCTCCTTTCAGGATGGACACCTTCACTCCCTGAACATGGACATGGACAGCACTCACATAACTGACTGTGGGAATGTTGTAGCGATTCTCATTGTCAGCATAGACAGCGAAGTGAGGCACGTCTGTGCTGTTGCATGGCTCTGACATTAAGTAAGTGCAGTTGCCCATGAAGTCATAGTACCGCTTATCAAAGGTGGTGTAGTGTGGATCAGATGTGGCGATACAAGTCGAGGTGTCTACATGGAAAAGATAAACAAGTGTTAAAAATCTAAATAACCTAGAATATAAAACATTAAATAGACTTTATGAAGTAGCTTTTTTATTTTCCAACATTAAACATCTGACAAAGGTGATATAATTCAATAACATCATTGTAAGTAAGTTTTACACGGCACCTTTAGGATAGCAGCCATGGATCCCTCCCACTTGCCGACATTCTTCTGTGGGGTCACAGGTGTTGTCCACACAGTTCAAGGTATAATTGCCTGCACAGCGACACAGCTTGGAGCAGCCATTGCCAAAGACAATCTCTCCCGGCTGAAACAAAATGACACGTACAGAATGAATAGTGCTGCTTCAGGGCTGAATGTAGATTTGCCATAAACAACTGTGAATTGTATTTACCTCGTAGTAGTTATTATCTTCATCCAGACATCCACACTTTTCAATGGGAACACAGCTTTTTCCCCGGAACACAAAACCTGGCTTGCAGAAGCAGCCACTGATACAGGAGCCAGTGCAGTTGGTGGAGGGTTCTTTACAGCTGGGAATGCAAGCTGGACCACACTCTATGTGCTCAGCATCAGGAGGACACTTCACTATTAGTGGACAGGAGAAGTGGTTAGAACATGTTTATATTGCTCTGTATACTGTAGAGAGGAAAATACAATCTTTTTTTTACTTGGTGGTGTTGTTGGTGTTGTAGGAGAAGTTGGTTGTGTTGTTGCGGTCTGAGGTGTGGGTGTCTGTGGGGTTGACGACTCGGGTGTTGGGGGTTTTGTTGTTGGTTCATCTACAGGTACAAATTGTTAGAAGGGAGAAATCAGAGAGGTTAATGTATATTTGCATTGTAGCTGGTTTAAAATTAGTTAAGTAGATGTTGATCGTCTGTCTTGTCATGTTAATTGTTATGTGAGCTGCTGCCATGTTTGAAAATTAAAAAGTTTGTCTAAATACATAATTAGTTTATTAGTTTAAACATTGTATGTGCTGTAGTTATTTCTTGTACCATTGGGTTTACAGATGTACTCTCCCTCCAGCAGCTGGCAGCTCTCTGTAGGTAAACAACTGGTGTTGTAGCACAGAATGGTTCTTCTTCCACTTACACACACACACTGATGTTCACAGCCTTCCAGGTACCAACTCTCATTCACCTAGACAATGTACAAAGACCTTGTTAGTCAATTTGAAATATGTGATTATATGACGCAATTTTATGCAGTTAGGCATTTCAGCTCAGTACATTAATACAATATGTCTACAAGTGTGTGTGTGTGTGTGTGTGTGTGTGTGTATAAAACTAACAGGGTGGTAGGAGCCAGCAGGGTCCACACAGCCACAGTCTTTGAGAGGAACACACTTGTTGTGGCTCAGGACAAAGCCAGGGTCACACCTGCAGCCTTCAACACACTTCTGTCCACAGCCAGGTGGGCCGCTCACACCAACACAAGTCTCTGGGCATGAACTCACACACATAGAGTAGTGGCTGTTAGGCGGACAAACCAGAGCTGTGGAGAAAAAAGAGAAAAAAATCTAACTACTGCAAGAGGAAGAAAAACCTTGAAGTCTATAACATATTTGCTTTACTTGTCTTTCATATACTTATATTCTTAGTTCACAAAAATCAAAGTGGAAATAAGTCAAAATATTGTATATCCAGACAAAAAGCCTTCATTTCTGCAAACTGGGCAAAATGTCACTGAATGTGGGTGTGTGTATTTGTGTTTCTGAACAGTGCTGTCCGGTGAGACTCACGGCAGAAGTCTGGCTCCCTCCACTGGTGCACTGGAGCTCCTGCACTGAGACAGGCATCAGTATAAGCCTGGAGCTGGTCACACAGAGTCTGCAGCAGTCCATCATAGCGGCACATATCAAACACACAGCTCTGGAAGTATGGCAGAGGGTCCACTAGCTCTATACAATCCCTAGGGGGATAAAGAGGATAACAGAGAGAGAGAGAGAGAGAGAGAGAGAGAGAGAGAGAGAGGGAGAGAGCATGAACAAGAAAGGAATATAATAAGATTGAAAGCAACATAAAATAAATTTTAACTACAGCATAACAATTTAGTTCAGATTTTGAACTTATATGCATGTGCCCATGTTTTCATCTCTGTATCTGATCCCTGCCCAGCTTTAAATTCATTGGGTTAGTTATTTCTGCTTATGTTCATGTCACCCATTTCTCTCATTATCATATTATATTTAAACATATCTGATGTGGTTTATTGTTGTGTGTTCTTGTTTGCTCTATAGCTCTCATGTCTTGATTATTTATTTGGTTTTATCCAAGATACTTTGAAATTGTTTTCTGTTTAATGTACACACTTGTACCCTGGTGCTGGTACATTAATTTGACTGAAGTTCAGATGCTTGGGATACCAGCAGATCAATAGATAATGCCTCGTTGTATGTCTTCGGCCATTTTAATTGCCTGATTGATAATTCTATTGAAATCACTAGGTGTGATATTCACTCACCTGAATGGTCCGGCAGTGTTGGTGATTTTTCCACATTTCTCTGGTTTAGACACCTCAACCTCAAGACTTGAGTCACACGGTGGGTCAGGTGTGAGATCAGGCTTGCACCTAGAAACGCATCATGGATTCCTTTTACATCCTAGTGCTCAGGTTGTCCGGTGATAATCAGATATACAGTCTGTTTTTCATTTAAAACATGTATGTGCTACTTAAAAATGATCAGACAAAGGAATCAAACACAGAAAGTGAAACAAAATGGACTAACGTTTCATCTTCATCTTTGTCAGTTTGCCAGCTGTTGCCGAACTGATCTGAGCTTCCAGCCAAGGAACCGTCTGGCTTCGTAAACTCGTTGTTGGGGTTTCCGTTGTAGTCTCCACACAATCCACACATGTGATCATAGTAAGTACTGAGAGAGAGAGAGAGAGAGAGAGAGAGAGAGAGAATAATAGAATGAAAACATAAGGAATATCATTAACCAAGAGATGTTTTGTACTATCATTTGATTTGGCCTGCCTCTCTCTGCAAATACTGAGAGCTTAGTGTTTCCTTAAAAATTTGCTGTAGCTTTTCTCTTATTAATGTTGCAATACATGTTCAAAGCTACCAAATACTATTTGGCTTTTAAATATTCTTGCAATTTCTCAACTTTCTTTCATTCTGCAAGTTAAAATATTTTAAACTTAAAACTAAACTCAGTATGTACTCAAGCCTTGAAATCTCATCCACGAATCAGTACCTGGGCACAGTGATCTTAGCGTAGTGGTTGCCATCCCAGCGCACCTCCAGACCAAAAGGAGTGGTGAGGATAACATACTGCCCAGCTGAAGTTAAAGAGATTAGCGGAGAGGGAGAGTGGGGTAGAGATACTTTACGACCGTTCACCTGCAGTGGTGGGAAAGATTTGGAGAGAAACAGACAAAGAAAGGTGGATTTAAGGGTTTAAATAGCCTTTATAAAATGACAGGGATTAAGCACAATGAAAGCAAAACCCAATGTAAAGGACAAGTTGAGATTAAAAATGTCCTGCTTAAAACATTATGTTAACATGGAAGGAATAATAATAATAAAAAAGAGAACGGCAAAGAAGCTATTTTTAGACAGACCAGAGTGTTTCTGCTCTTCATCATCGTTACAGTGATACCGCTGACAGTCACATACAATTTCCTGAGATAAGATACACCAGCAATTCCTCTCTCTTCATTTTTTCCCTCCACAGAGAACCAGGGCCCTTTAAAACACACAATAATTACACTAACCACTGAATGTTACAACTACACTGTACAAGTGATCAAAATACAAAAAAAGAAAAGCATTTTCTATCATTTTATGGATTTTGAACAATCTGCACAAACCTAACATGAATGTGTACACATGCGATGGGTTTTCCACTGAAACAGTGACACATGGAAGAACATAACCAAATAAATGTGAACTTTAGTATAATAATCACAACAGTCTGCCATTCAGATTTCTAGGATGGAAACAACTCACCAGTGTTATTTCTGCAGGTGCGGGCCAGTGTGTAGGTGCAGGTACCCATGAAGGTGTAGAATTTACCATCAAAGGTGTTGTAATGTGGGTCACCAGAAATAACACAGTCCTGCGAGTCTAGTTGGGAATAGAGCGTAGATGGATTCACACACTTAAACACACTCTTAAAGAAAAGTCATTGCTCTTTTACTAAAGAGCATCACTGTCCTGAAAAAATACATTATAGAAAATTATACCGTAAAGAAGTACTAACCAACTGGGTAGCATCCTATTTCTCCTCCCTGCACACCACACTGCTGCATGGGAGGACATTCAGCAGCACTGCACGTGACGAATGGAGGATCACATCTGCACAGCAGCTCGCAGTCCTTGGTGTAGAACTTGTCCCCAGGCTAGCATACAGGGACAGAAGGAAGAACATTTTAGAGAACTGTACAATGAACTCACTGACTGACTTGGCAAAGAAATACTGACTCACTCACCTGGTAATACTGTCCATTATGTGTGCAGCCACATGTGTCTGCCTTCACACACTTGTCCCCACTGAGTAAATATCCAGGGTCACACACACACCCCTCAGTACAGGGTCCAGTGCAGTGACTGGGTGAAAGAGGGTTACAGGAGGGCTGGCAAGGAGTCATGCAGGAGCTGTAGTGGCTGTTGGGTGGGCATGCAAGAGCTAAAGAAAAACACAAAATGTTACTGTAGTATATCAACTTGTTTAAAAATTATGAAATGATACATGCTGCATGCATACACTTCTATTTCCCTAACATTTGTACGTAGTATTAGTAAACAGGTAAATAAACGTGTTTATTCAAGTGGAAATGAGTGTGAATTTAAGATTTCTTTGAGACTCACGGCAGAAGGTACTGTTTCTCCAGGGTCCGATGAGGACGCCGCGGTCCTGACACTCGTTTACGTAGGCTTCAATCGCTTCACACAATGCAGAGTGAGGGCCACCCAATGCACACAGGTCAAACACACAGTTTTGGAAGAAACTCTACACAAAAAAACACACAATTGAAACAAAGGGCACAGTATTACTTTTATAAGAATAAATTAGTCTTCTGCTCAGCTGTAAACAGTCTGGCCTAATTTACTCACATTAGGATTGACTTTTGGGTGACAGACAGCAAACGGGCCTTTGCTGTCCAATATGATTCCACAGTAAGCAGGACTCTCATAAAGGTCTTTTTCTGTGTCTGTGCATTCGGGGCTTGGGGGAACTGGGGGTTTATTGCAGCTGAAATGGAAATGGAAATGGACTTGTTACTCCTCTGTCACTGTACAGACAACGGAGAGAATAAGGAATACTCAATCCCTGTATATATACACTACAAAACCAACGACTCACTCAGGGTCTGTGTTCCAGCTGTTGCCAAACTCAGTTGGACTGTTGACCAGTTCGCCGGTGGGGGTACGGAAGTCATCCTTAATGTTGCCATTATAGTCTCCACACAGGCCACAAAGCTTGTCCTGATAGCTGCACACACACACACACACACACACACACACACACACACACACAAACACAAGCAAATCATATTTAATTACAACAATTACAGCTATAGTGTAGCCTTAATAGAGTGGAACAATTAAGGTTTGTTCAAGCCAAAATTTAGCCATAGGCTATATTCACCTTATTATGATAAACATGATAAGTGTGCCCTATTGTGCTTCTCATATTGTAAAGTTCATGCCACTCCTACGAGTGTGTGATGCTAAAGCTAATCTATAAAATTATTCTGAAAATTTTTTTTCTTTACTCATTAATACATACAAAATGGCAGATTAGTTAGTGCTTAAGATAAAACAATAAGCTGGAAAATCTTAAAAGGTTGATGACTGGTCTGATACACATGATGTGGGTATTATTGTATTATTGGATTGTCTGCAAATAGGTTAATATTTTTTTCTTTTCTTTTTTTTTTTTCTTTTTTTTTTTTTTTAAAGTTGAACTGAAAATGCAGTTTTGGTCACAAATGGATTTCTGTCAGAGAAATATTTGGGCCTGCCAGCTGTACACTATACTAACAGGACATTCATCATTATCAGTGTAACACAACACTCACTCTTTGATAACTTTGATGTCCATATGGTGGTTTCCATCATAACGAACTGTCACACCAAAGTTCATGGACACTGTGTAGAGTGTCCCCCGTTTGAAGATGTCCACACCAGGAGCGGGGCTCATTGGTATGTTCACTTTGGTTCCATTCACCTGAGAACAGATGGAGAAGAGTATTCAAAAAATTACTTTCTTACAACATTACTGCGGAAACCAGATTTACAGTTCCTTTATGTTCTGCAGTGATTCACTCTCTGTTTCCTGACCTGCACAACTCCTCCTTTCAGGATGGACACCTTCACTCCCTGAACATGGACATGGACAGCACTCACATAACTGACTGTGGGAATGTTGTAGCGATTCTCATTGTCAGCATAGACAGCGAAGTGAGGCACGTCTGTGCTGTTGCATGGCTCTGACATTAAGTAAGTGCAGTTGCCCATGAAGTCATAGTACCGCTTATCAAAGGTGGTGTAGTGTGGATCAGATGTGGCGATACAAGTCGAGGTGTCTACATGGAAAAGATAAACAAGTGTTAAAAATCTAAATAACCTAGAATATAAAACATTAAATAGACTTTATGAAGTAGCTTTTTTATTTTCCAACATTAAACATCTGACAAAGGTGATATAATTCAATAACATCATTGTAAGTAAGTTTTACACGGCACCTTTAGGATAGCAGCCATGGATCCCTCCCACTTGCCGACATTCTTCTGTGGGGTCACAGGTGTTGTCCACACAGTTCAAGGTATAATTGCCTGCACAGCGACACAGCTTGGAGCAGCCATTGCCAAAGACAATCTCTCCCGGCTGAAACAAAATGACACGTACAGAATGAATAGTGCTGCTTCAGGGCTGAATGTAGATTTGCCATAAACAACTGTGAATTGTATTTACCTCGTAGTAGTTATTATCTTCATCCAGACATCCACACTTTTCAATGGGAACACAGCTTTTTCCCCGGAACACAAAACCTGGCTTGCAGAAGCAGCCACTGATACAGGAGCCAGTGCAGTTGGTGGAGGGTTCTTTACAGCTGGGAATGCAAGCTGGACCACACTCTATGTACTCAGCATCAGGAGGACACTTCACTATTAGTGGACAGGAGAAGTGGTTAGAACATGTTTGTATTGCTCTGTATACTGTAGAGAGGAAAATACAATCATTTTTTACCTGGTGTTGTTGTTGGTGATGTAGGAGAAGTTGGTTTTGGAGTTGTGGGCTGAGGTGTGGTGTCTGTGGGGTTGACGACTCGGGTGTTGGGGGTTTTGTTGTTGGTTCATCTACAGGTACAAATTGTTAGAAGGGAGAAATCAGAGAGGTTAATGTATATTTGCATTGTAGCTGGTTTAAAATTAGTTAAGTAGATGTTGATCGTCTGTCTTGTCATGTTAATTGTTATGTGAGCCTGCTGCCATGTTTGAAAATTAAAAAGTTTGTCTAAATACATAATTAGTTTATTAGTTTAAACATTGTATGTGCTGTAGTTATTTCTTGTACCATTGGGTTTTACAGATGTACTCTCCCTCCAGCAGCTGGCAGCTCTCTGTAGGTAAACAACTGGTGTTGTAGCACAGAATGGTTCTTCTTCCACTTACACACACACACTGATGTTCACAGCCTTCCAGGTACCAACTCTCATTCACCTAGACAATGTACAAAGACCTTGTTAGTCAATTTGAAATATGTGATTATATGACGCAATTTTATGCAGTTAGGCATTTCAGCTCAGTACATTAATACAATATGTCTACAAGTGTGTGTGTGGTGTGTGTGTGTGTGTGTGTATAAAACTAACAGGGTGGTAGGAGCCAGCAGGGTCCACACAGCCACAGTCTTTGAGAGGAACACACTTGTTGTGGCTCAGGACAAAGCCAGGGTCACACCTGCAGCCTTCAACACACTTCTGTCCACAGCCAGGTGGGCCGCTCACACCAACACAAGTCTCTGGGCATGAACTCACACACATAGAGTAGTGGCTGTTAGGCGGACAAACCAGAGCTGTGGAGAAAAAAGAGAAAAAAATCTAACTACTGCAAGAGGAAGAAAAACCTTGAAGTCTATAACATATTTTGCTTTACTTGTCTTTCATATACTTATATTCTTAGTTCACAAAAATCAAAGTGGAAATAAGTCAAAATATTGTATATCCAGACAAAAGCCTTCATTTCTGCAAACTGGGCAAAATGTCACTGAATGTGGGTGTGTGTATTTGTGTTTCTGAACAGTGCTGTCCGGTGAGACTCACGGCAGAAGTCTGGCTCCCTCCACTGGTGCACTGGAGCTCCTGCACTGAGACAGGCATCAGTATAAGCCTGGAGCTGGTCACACAGAGTCTGCAGCAGTCCATCATAGCGGCACATATCAAACACACAGCTCTGGAAGTATGGCAGAGGGTCCACTAGCTCTATACAATCCCTAGGGGGATAAAGAGGATAACAGAGAGAGAGAGAGAGAGAGAGAGAGAGAGAGAGAGAGAGGGAGAGAGCATGAACAAGAAAGGAATATAATAAGATTGAAAGCAACATAAAATAAATTTTAACTACAGCATAACAATTTAGTTCAGATTTTGAACTTATATGCATGTGCCCATGTTTTCATCTCTGTATCTGATCCCTGCCCAGCTTTAAATTCATTGGGTTAGTTATTTCTGCTTATGTTCATGTCACCCATTTCTCTCATTATCATATTATATTTAAACATATCTGATGTGGTTTATTGTTGTGTGTTCTTGTTTGCTCTATAGCTCTCATGTCTTGATTATTTATTTGGTTTTTATCCAAGATACTTTGAAATTGTTTTCTGTTTAATGTACACACTTGTACCCTGGTGCTGGTACATTAATTTGACTGAAGTTCAGATGCTTGGGATACCAGCAGATCAATAGATAATGCCTCGTTGTATGTCTTCGGCCATTTTAATTGCCTGATTGATAATTCTATTGAAATCACTAGGTGTGATATTCACTCACCTGAATGGTCCGGCAGTGTTGGTGATTTTTCCACATTTCTCTGGTTTAGACACCTCAACCTCAAGACTTGAGTCACACGGTGGGTCAGGTGTGAGATCAGGCTTGCACCTAGAAACGCATCATGGATTCCTTTTACATCCTAGTGCTCAGGTTGTCCGGTGATAATCAGATATACAGTCTGTTTTTCATTTAAAACATGTATGTGCTACTCTAAAAATGATCAGACAAAGGAATCAAACACAGAAAGTGAAACAAAATGGACTAACGTTTCATCTTCATCTTTGTCAGTTTGCCAGCTGTTGCCGAACTGATCTGAGCTTCCAGCCAAGGAACCGTCTGGCTTCGTAAACTCGTTGTTGGGGTTTCCGTTGTAGTCTCCACACAATCCACACATGTGATCATAGTAAGTACTGAGAAGAGAGAGAGAGAGAGAGAGAGAGAGAGAATAATAGAATGAAAACATAAGTACATTAACTAAGATATCCAATGTACTATTTGATTTGATTTGGTCCTGCAGCTTCAAATACTAAGCTGTGTTTACTTAAAAAATTTGATCCAATTAGCTTTGCCTTCAAAATGTTAGCAAACTTGTTAACAAAAATACAAATACTATTTTAAGTTAGGACTGCTTTTTTTTAACAGTGCATTAAAAAGCAGATGTGTTAATTTGTTACAGTAAACAATAACAAATTTGAACAATAAATAATTAAAACAGAACACAGAAAACAGAATCAAGAAGACAGTGAAAGTCTGTAATGAAAGTCAGAGAATTATTTTTTTCTTACAGCCTGGTTTGGAGAAATCATCATCAGGACCTGTACCAGGTGTGTCAGTGGGCCCATTCCAAAAACTCCAACCAAACAATGCTGGATTTGAAACGTCGGTTGTCCATCCACAGAGGTTATCCGTTTCATCAAAGTCACACTGAGATATACAACCTGTTTAAACACGTGAACATATCGACACATGTCTCAAAATTTTGTATTTCTTTATTTGTTTGTTTGTTTGCTTGTTTGTTTGTCAGTTCAATGAAGAATAAATAGATGAATGTACCAGGACAAGCGCCTTCTGTGATTTTAATGTTGTCCA
The DNA here is from genome assembly GCF_023375685.1 of Ictalurus furcatus. Classification (NCBI taxonomy): domain Eukaryota; kingdom Metazoa; phylum Chordata; class Actinopteri; order Siluriformes; family Ictaluridae; genus Ictalurus; species Ictalurus furcatus. Next base: position 18,172,915 of record NC_071261.1, read on the forward strand.
GAGCTGTATCACATGATGAAGAGGAACCACGCATTGCTTCAAATACAATCTGAAAGATAAGCTTATCTTATAAGCAATTGCACAGATAATGAAAACATTTTAATTAATTTTTTCTTGCACACAAGTATTTATTACGCCACTACCACAAAAATCTTATGTAGTATAAAAGCCCTAACAATCATAGACAATATAGAACTAGTATAAGCATGTCCAAACTAACTTAAGAATGATACACTGAAATAGCAAACCTTATTAAGCTACAATTTGCAAAACAACAAATTCATATTATATGGTTTGGTGAGTTTCACTAACAGAACATGATTCAAACTGAACTTTTTGCACTTTTTACAACAGGATTTTCATTATTCAGGGCAAAAAGCATGTTGGTTTCCCATCACGTAGCATTATTATGTGCTCACTTCAACAGACTGCTCAGCTGGTTTGGACACAGTAACAGCTGCTCCGAGCCATGATGGACTCTGCATCCCAGCTTTTTGCCATAGCACTTCCTCTGCACCAGGTCGCTTGGCCAGCACGGTCAAAGTGTTGCTGTCATCTGCACCATACATGTAGTACTGAAACTGCACACAAATCTGAGCTGGTGTGGAGCTCAACACAGGACTGAGCAGGCGTGCTTTCTGTCCGTTACTGACATTATCTGCTTCATGGTATATGTAATAGCCATCTGGGGATGGAAACAGAGGTTAATTTAGCACATCTAATATGTACAGTGCCCTCCACTAATATTGGCGCACTTGGTAAATATGAGCAAAGAAGGCTGTGAAAAATTGTCGTTATTATTTAACCTTTTGATCTTTTGTTAAGGAAATTCACAAAAATACTCTTTGCAAAATGCAAACACAACACAGGTTTATCTATCAGGCATTATAGGAGAAGACTCAGAGCTGTTATCTTGGCAAAGGGAGGTAGCACAAAGTATTGACTATAAAGGGTGCCAATAATTCTTGCACACCTATATTTAACGAAGTTTTTTTTTTTTTTTAAATCAACCTATGTTTTGTTTGCAATTGTTTGATATCCATGAGAGCAGAGACTTTTTGTGATTTTTTTTTTTTTAGAAAAGATCAAAATGTTAAACAATAAAGACAAATTTTCACTGCCTTCTTTGCTCATATTTACCAAATATCATTTTAAAAAACTGTTTTTATGCCTTGAACCCTGGACTTACTGCCATCAGGATAGTCCCCACTGGGTCCAGTGCCAGATGTGGGTGTGGGACCCTTATGACGAATCCAATCACTGTTATCTGCACCATCTTGCCGAAAATTACAGAAGGGTAATTCGTTGTTATTGAAGTCACAGGCGGTTATCACAACTGTAATGGACAAAAAAGAGAGAGAATTTAGATCATAATGCTGTTTGAGCCATCCCATTAAAAAAATAATGAATTATAAATCAGAGAAAGATATACTTTAAATCCGAATTATAAATCAGAGAAAGACAGAAAAATTGCAGGAAAAGTAAGACTCAATTTGCCAGCATGGACAAGTGACTATACGCAATGTTGCCTTAAGTTGGTTTAGTAACAAAATGGCAGATAACTAATGGTATAGAATATTGTTAAAATAAGCTTGGAATAACACTGGAAAAATGCCATAATGATGTGTTAATGTGTTTTAAAGGACACCAATTAAAGATATATTTTATAGAGTGTACTATACTCCACCCTTTTATGCTGTCTGATTGTGTTTTGTGCTATTATACAGGACTTCTGTGCGTGTAGGTTGTCAGGTGATAAACATTACATGGATGCATAAGAACTTTGGAACCATGCTTTAAGAAAGAATAAAGCTAATCTCACTCAAATGATGGGTTTTTATGAGAGCAGATAAGGAAGTTAGACCATAATGTAAACAAGCCAAGAGAATAGTGGAAAGTGTGTATTATTTGCTATGTTAACTGCTTTTTTTGCCATAGTGACAAAATTAATTAAATAAACGTACCAGCATCACGTTCAATATAATCATTCCTATAAAAAGATAAAATATCAGATTAATATAATGAAACAATGGAAAATTATTAATAAATTGCTACATTTCATTCTTAATTAATGAAACATTTACTAATATAAAATATATTTAAATACTGTTATTTATTATCAGGTACTAATCAAATAACTTATTTAACTATATACTATGTTAAATACTGCATTTAAGATTAAATAAAATATCAAATGTAATTAATTTTCATTGCATTATGTTCATTACAAAACAGCATTCTTCAATAATTGCATTAAAATGACATTGTAAGTTTGGCATATTCTATATAGTAACTATGTACTATAGTAGTGTGTTAATAACGTAATTTTTTAAAAAATAACTTTTATGCATGAATACATTTTATACACTGAGACATTTGATACATTGTAAGAGAGAAAGAAAATATCTATCCCATTATATCAGTAAACAGAAGATGAAGTCTTAGATTATGTTAGCTCTTCAACAGGTGATTTAAATATTAAGCCTTCAAAGATAAATGATAATTATTTTTTGTAGTTCTTTTAAATTCATATATTAGGCATTGACTACATTACATATTGTTGTAGTATGTAAGCTGTAACATCATAAGAAATAACATTAATATCAAACAAAACAATTAAGATGAATAAAAACAATAAAAAAGCAAAGCCCCCCCCGAAATAAAAATCTCTAATTGATCAATTCACCAATTCTTCTCACCTATTCTCAATATTTCCGAAAGTATAGATGTCACTTATCCAGGTTAAAAATAATATTAGTTTTATAGGACCCATAGCTAACTGATGCAGTTAGCATTACAGAGACAGTTGCAATGGAGCAAAGAGGCTTTATAAAGCTTAGCCTGTATTTCAGAAAGGGAGGGGGGAAGAAACAGTCTGATACTATCATGTAATGTTCTTTCATATTCTTACATACCTTCTTGCACAATAAATTGAGTAAATCAGTAACTGTTAGTGTTAGTGTCACAGTGTGTCATGTTGGAACCTGTATCGGGTTAATGCTACAGTAGGGTGTGTTTAACAACACAGCAGAATTACCCAGTGTGGGCTACATACAGTTTAAGAGATTTTGAATTTTTTGAGAAATTGTTTTATAGCTACATTTTCTAAAGTGACACTCTGATCCCGAGCCATTCAAAATCTCAAAAACATTAACATTGCTTCCAAGTTTAACATAGCACGAATGATACTCAAATCCCACACAAATGTGTGAAGGTAAGAGTCTGACTGCTACAAACACGTTTCTTACAATTAATATACATGTACATCATCATAATAATATAGTCTTATGCTTTGTTTGTAATAAATTCTTTATTACAAATCCATCCATCTATTTTCCATACCGCTTATCCTACACAGGGTCGTGGGGAGCCTGGCGCCTATCCCAGGGAACTTGGGGCAGAAGGCGGGGGACACCCTGGATGGGATGCCAACCCATCACAGGGCACAATCACACATAAACACTCACCCACCCAGTCATACACTATGGACAATTTGGAAATGTCAATCAGCCTGCAAAACATGCCTTTAAATTGGGGGAGGAAACTGGAGTACCCAGAGGATATTTTACAGTCCGTACAGGATTTCAGAGCTTTTTTTTTTGTTACTGTTGCGGCCAAAAATGCTTGATTTTGCAACAGTGTTTTTCAAAATGTTGTGCTTTTTTGCCGAAAACTACTTGAATTTGGTTTTGCATGGGCTTTCATAGTGATTTTTGTTGGTAAACAAGACCTTTTAGCTGTACTCATGTTCGATGCACGTGAATCTAAGAGGCCTTTGTCTGTGTCTTGGACCAAATCTGTGGAAAACCTGTGTTAATTTTGAGTTTGCTTGACTTTGCATTAATTTCTGCAATAGAAAATCGTAAAATCCTGGAGGGTCTGCTTTTAATAGAGATAAATTATATTATCAGCAACAGCTTGAGTAAAAAGTAGAATCATAAAAATATTTTGGAATTTCTTAGTATTTGGTATGTCCCCCTTTGTGTTAATGACAGTGTACTCAAGCTGGTATAGACTCCACAAATTTGTCCAAAACCTGACCATCTGTGTTAGATAAAATCCTTTGGAGGGTCTTTCAAGGCTCAAGAAAAATCTGACTGTTTGTACGAAGGAATTAATGTGGTTCATGTCACAAATGTGCTTAAATTTTAAATATGACCAACAAATAGTGCAGAACATTTCTTTTAGAACATTTAAGAACATTTCCTTTCTTTGTTTTTAACTTTTTTTCTGTTTATTTCCTGTTTTAAATGAAAAAATATCAAGCATTTCAGTGTGGTTTTAGACTTATGGCGTTCACTGTACATAGATAATTTTCATCCACACTTTTGTAAGATTTGTTTTTTTGGCTCAAACTAAATACAACTCTGAGCCTAGGAAATGCTTTTCTTATAAATTTCATAGCTTCTACAGGAAATATGTGAACCATCAGTGAAACCCAGCCCAGATTTGTAATTGTGTCATATGCTCATAATCCAGCAAAATCATTGCTATCAGAGGTGTTCCACCCTCTGATAACATGTTTATGAGTGCTATAAAAAACAGTACCTTCTTGAGAGACTACCAATTATGGTTGGTTACCATGATAACACAATGCAAGCTGAAGTATCACAAAAGTATCACACTGTAGTGAGTATAAAAATTATCACACTGTAACCTGTAACCTGTCGAGGTCTGTTATTACACAAAGTCAGTTTTGTACTACACATTTTGCCGGTCACTCTTGTAATTTAAACCTTCCAAATTTCAAAATATGGACATGATGAAAGTTAAGCGATTTTGCAATATTGTTCTTGCCTTTGTTTCCCTACACTTTTAACACTTCCTTCAATTACACATTCAAGTTGTACATCACTATTTGTAATTAACTTGGCAGAGATTTGAGGAAAATCCTTTTTTTCCCCCACAGAGAACAGCTGGAGCAAGTCCTAAAATGAGTCACATAATCAACTTGTCCAAAGGGCATCCGTGGACCTTTTTGTGCCAATTAAGCTGTGCAAATCTTCTTTCTGGTTATTACACACACAATAAAGATCCACACCTAAGAGATTAATGGTACTGTCAACACAGATAATTTATATACATTGTCTGTACATTCGGACAGTGTACAATTCTATAGTAACATGTACTTGATGTATTTCTAACACTTGAACACTTCACTCATTTCAATTGCCTTTTAAATAGCACATGGTCAGCAGTACTTGGGACGACATTGACTAGGGGAGCCCTACAGTAATACTATGGGCTAACTGCCCTAACAACCTTTTATCCCCAGCTACCTCCCTCAGGACCGCTTCTTTTTGCCTCTTTGGCACTGATTACCTTTTTAAAATCAGGCCTACTAGCAGGCTGCTATTGAAATAAAATCAGGTTATCAATATTAGTTGTGCCTGTCATGTTTTAGATAGCAAAAAGACCCAATATGAACCTCATGTCTTAACTCTGAAGTTCTGTCTTTTTTTTAAATTATTTTTATTTTTTACAAGATCCCAAAACTTAAAGAGGTCTGTCACTCAGTACATTAGAAAATCCAGGTGCAAAAATACATCTGCATAAGCATTTCTGATGTCCTCTTTGACTTTAACCTCTTTTACTGGTAGCCAAAAAAATTTCATTTTTGTCTGTTTTGGGGGTACCTGTGTTCAGCATTGATTTGTTTTGTGATCTCACACACCACAGTAGTAGTTAATGGCTCATATGAAAGTAGACACGTAAGACTTTAAGAATTAGCAGTTATTTCAAGTATTTCTTCTTTGACCTAGCCTACCTGGGGCAATATATTCAGAATAATAAATAAATAAATAAATATATATTTTTAACTTTTAACACAAATGTTATATCTTCACAGCAAATGTTGATATCAACCCCATTCCTGGTCTCAAAGATGCCCCAAGTACTTGTCCATGAACCCCCAAAATATGAGGAAGTTATCTCTAACCACTAAAATTGTGTGTAAGGTTATCCAAACACAGGTAAAAATCTCTCCAAAATGGCACAAAACCTCTCCAAATGGCACCAAACGTCTCTAAATGACAAAAAACCTCTCTAAATGGCACAAAGCTTATCAAAATGGCACAAAGCCTTTAAATATTGCAGACTTCTAGAAATAGCAAACATTTTTTTAAAGGCACAAAATAACCTCTCCAAATGGCACCAAATGTCTCCAAATGGCACAAAATGAAAACAAATGGCAGTAGCGTGAACTCATTTTACACACACAAATGGGGGGGGGGGGTGATAGAGCCCCTCAGCTCAATCCAGTGTCTTTCTGCAAAAAAAAAAAAAAAAAAAAAAAAAAAAAAAAGAGCCACTCGGAAATAACTCCTCCAGAAGCTGTGACGCATTCAGGTTTTTTCGGGAGCGCACCGCCGCTATAAGACGCCGATAAATCGCACGCTGAGCGAAAACCAGTAGAAAACTAGCGATTAGAAAAAAACTGCCAAACATGCAAAAACCTGCTGTATAAAGTTTTGCAGGAAGACCGTTAGAGCGGAGCTGCCATTTCCTGATAGTTTCTCTGCACGGCCCTGTAGCGCTGTGCTGATTGGCCTGTACCCGCTGACACACAACTCAAGACGCACGCGTAAAAGCTTTGGTTGTGCTAATTACGCGTTTGATTTTCTCAGCCTCTGAGTGGTCAATCATGTCGAGTTTGGGCTTGTTTGAAAGCTAGAACTATCTACAATTGGTCCAAGTGGGTGTCAATCAAGTTAGACTGCCCGATTATAATTTAGGAGGCGGATTGTTCAGCATAGCCAAACAGATTAGTTTTTTTTTATATGGTGTCTCAATTCAGTTTATGGCTAATCACTAATTTCCAGAGGGATGGGATACCAAAACACTCAATGCATTTTGAAGAGGACATTTGTGACTAAATATGGAACTTTGCATTTGTTTTCTTAAATAAAGCTGATGGATTTTATACCGTTGGAAATGTGCATCATTTATAAAACCGCGAGCGAACTGGAATTTCGTCTATGTAGATAATGTAAGGTAGTAAACGTTTATATAAGTCCGATCTTTGGTTTAAATGTTATAATTTTATTGTGGCAATTGTATACAGTGTTTTACTATCAAAAAAGCTTTAGTCGTGCTCTCCGATTTATCTCTGTCTCAATGTTTTCGTGGAGAGGTGTGAATTGTTTGCCCAGCAGGGAGCTCAAACTCCGCCCCTTTCCCATCCCCCTGCTCACCAGGAGTTAAGCACACAGACATAAAACTGCACACACAGAAAGCCACAAGTGTCCTGACTAATCTTGTACCAGAACTGCGGTGATACAATAATTTATTTGTTTATACTAATTGAAAATGTTCAATAGGTCGTTTTCCATTCCGCCGGCGGAATGAACGATAGTGTCGGGGCAAAAGGGGTTAAGCTGAAACTGTGTCTAGGTGGGATGACCCATTTTTTTATTCAACAAATTTTAAGGTTTGTCATTGGTGTTCTATGGGCATTGTTTTTTGTGCTATTATAATAAATTAGAGCATGAGTACAATAGCAACTCTGTTAAACCTTTGATTGCGACATTTTAGACATTCCCAGGAAAGCTGTGCTTCCTGTATTGTCTTCTAAATCATAGCAAGCATTTACCTGTCCATCCTGTAAGCTTTTATGACTTTATATGCAGTCATATAAAGTATAAAAGTAATAATATTAATAATTACTTGAGTAAGAGTAATAAAGTATGTAGGGAAAATCCTGAATCTCAGACTTCATGGAGAACTGTAAGTCACACCTGTGTGTGTGTGTGTGTGTGTGTGTTTGTGTGTGTGTGTGTGTGTAAACTAATTATTAAAACTACATATATTCATTAATATTTAACAGTAACAGAGGAAAGCCACCAAATGTAGCAAAGTAAAAGTACATTTCTGTGACTAAATATGAACTTGAGTAAGACTATAAGTATGGCCAGTTAAGCCTACTCTTTAAAATATTTTTTCCCCAAAACGTTACTCAAGTAAATGTAAGGAAGCAAATGTAGCACAATACTACTCACCTGTCTTTTTGACTAAGGTTAGCTAAAAATTAAAAGACCATGTTTCCTGTAACTGTACCTGTGCAATGTGCTTGATATAGTACAATGTTATTTACTATTTTTTATTCACATAGTCGCCTTTATCTTTTAGACAGTTAGGTTTAAACCATTTTAAATTGGGTAAATAAAGCAACGTAATTTGATAGATGCATCACTTCCCTTCCTGGTCTCTCAATGAGCTGCTTGCACAAACACTTCTGCATTTTATTTGTTGCTGCTTTTCCGGTTCATTCAGTACATTCCGTAATTGAGTTGTTGTTTTGTTTTTTTAATTAATATAATTTATTTATTTTTTAAGTCTGTTTCTGCAAGAGCTCACAAACCTGAATGTCACTGAAGTTCATAGCATGTGCAAGAGTACATACAAAGCCCCTTTTATCAAACTGGAGAAAAGCTTCAAGCTGGGTGCTTCATCATAAATACACAACTCTGGAGGTAAGATAACGTCTATGAACAGAAACAAACACCCAAGCTAATGTTAGCCCACATAGTTCACTGCAAAATAGCTTGTGCTGTTGCTAAGGAGGTGTCTTCATTTGAAACTGGATACCATTCATGATATATTTTTAATCAGAGTAACCCATACACTATAAAGGTAATATTGCAAACATCATGTTAGCCATGTTATCAGGATGTTTGAAGTATGTTTAGTAATTTAATAATAATAATAATAATAATAATAATGTTTGCTTGTTAGGAGTTTGCTATTATCCAGTGCCTTCCTCTCCCTCACACTGGGTGTAGCTGTTCCATTAAAAGAGCCATGGCACTGTGCTTTTTGCCTTTCTTCTTTGACCCTCTGTGGTTTTGCCTTCAGCTAGCTGATTGTGGTGTGAAATTGTTAGGATTAGTGAAGAGAGGGTTGTGATGTTAGGAAAAGAGAAAGAAAAAGACATCGCCCTCACCCCGCTACACACTTCCCGCACCAAGGCCTTGGGATAGTTTGCCGAATGACACACAGACACACAAAGTTCAAATGGCAAGATCTCTCATTTATTCAAAGAAAGCTAGAGTATATATCATGCTTGAAACACAGCAGAGACAATGGGTTAACTATTGATTGGCTAGGCGGAAGGGCATATTTGCATAAAACAGGAAGCATATCAATGTAAGACAGGAACAACTCCATATATGGTTTTCATGAAGTCATATAATAAGAGCAAATGTTATTCAGGGAGACAAAGGAATGTGCAGATGGTGAGGAGCTTCATCCATTTGTACCGGGTTGGGAAGAGTTAAGAGAGGTAAAAGAGTTAACAATGGAACAGAGAGGGAAGAGTGTTCACAGTAAACTTATCAGAAATGTCTGCTACAGACCTTCATATGGGTGGAAATCAGGGCAGGACTGGGACATAATTTATTTTTTATCAATTTATTACACACAGTATGGTCATCTAATAAAAACATAAACAAGAAACCTAGAGGTAGTGAAGCAGTCCTAATTTATATCAGCTTACATGGGTATGCCAAGCATTTAACAAACACCAGAAGGTCAAAGCTGCCAGTAACTTTCTACTTTTCCGTCACAAAAGTACATTAAATGCAAAAGAGAGGTAAACAAAATACACCTTTTTTTGGTGCCATTTTTCATTGTACCTGTCACTTTACCAATTATATCCAATGCTATAAACAGAACTGTCTCCACATTGATGGAAAATTGAAAAACTGATTAATCTCACTGTAATTTTTGAGCATAGAATCTAAATTTCTTTTACTTAAAATTAAAGTATCACATTAGGGCAATGTTTGTTTATTTATTTATTTATTTTAGACTTAAACTTCCTGAGATTTTACCACACTATATTTCATACAAATATATTAAAGCATATTTAATATTTTCTCTTAATTTACCCCTACCTGTCATCTCAGGTGGACCCTGAAGTGTGACCACTGCACAGAGCTAGTGCCAGGCTGACTCTCTCCACCGTATTGTGAAAAATAGGAGAAAATTTTTTTTTTTCAACCTCAGGTATGGGCAGACATAATTTTCTAAAGTACCTAAATATCCGTTAGCACAATACTAACTACATCATAACAATATCTATTTAGAAAAATCCTAATATTGAACATGATATTACCTTTTATAACTTATAGCTTGGAAAAGTGTTTGTTGTTGTTGTTTGTCCTAACTGTATTTGTAATTTCAACATTTAAAATAACAACATGGATGGCTCCCTAAATGTACTGTACATAAATTTGGATATTTGTCTGCTAAATTACATAGTATTATGACTATACAGTAAATAATGCTGTCCTTTAGCATACTTTGAGTGACGATAGTAATAGTGCAAACGTTTGCTGGTAGTGAAACTGTGGTTAATACTTGATTATCTAAGTTAGCGAACACAAAGCTACAGTATTTACAGATGAGACTGAGCTGCATTTGAAGCCCTGAACTAGTCAGTAATTTTGTTACATTTTTGCTGCTTCTTTTTAGAAGGCTTTCTTTTCCCCTCTTTGCTCCACTTGGCCGCTTCCTCTCCATCCTCGCTCTGTGCAGCGATGACTCTGTTCCAAACCGCTACAAGTCAAAACTAACATTTTCATGATTTATTATCGATTTATTATCAAATGCTGATGTCGGAAAGGATCACTTGAGTACATAGGACATGCAATAATATAAAATAATTAATAAATAATATTAAATAAATCTAAAAAGAACAGCAGGGCAGCGGGCAAAATCAGTTGTTAGGCCACTGGGAATTCTCCCGATGCTCCTAATGGCCTGTCTGGGCCTGGTGGAAATATTTAAATGGTATTGACCTGGGTTTTGCTAACCATCATCTTCTGAGTCACTCTGAGCTGGGGAGCAGTGGAAGTTTAAAGCTGTTCAATTTTGAATACGCTGTGCAGAAAATTACAAAGCAGTGCTGAATATATTACTTTAGTTGTCTTTGAAATAGATTATGGTGTATATGGTAACTTTGTTCTCTTACGAAAGAAAAGAAAACAGTCTTGAGGAATGTAAACAGTGAACAGGGAACTTCACAGCACACCATTCTCTGATGGTTATATAACAACTGACAAGGAATGTCTGCCAAAGGTTACTTTTGTTTCATGGTCTCATGGGTATTATTTTTCCTCTACAAACTAAGTACCAAATAGGTATAATTTCTGTAACTACAAACCAAGGTTCTGTTTGCCAACTGCGCAAAAGATTGCTTTTAGGTTTTCTTACCTTGCCTCCCTGTATTATTAGCCTACAGAAAATGAAATGTTGGTGAACAAGCTCGTCTCGACAACCATTCAAACTGGTTTAGTGGTCTGTGACACGTTATATTTTACATTTGGTGATAGTGGTTTAACAGCAATTTAGAATTTGTTTATTCCCGTCAACTGTTGTTTAATTTTTAGTTAATTGTTCATTTCTTTATTGCAATCAATAGCATAGGTAGTTGTTCTACCTAGATAGTTCCATATAGATAATTAGCAGTAGTTAATCATTAATTAATCAACCCACAGTTTAAAGTATAGAGTAGTGCAAGTTAGTGTTCTTTGCCATTGAAAACCAGTGCCCTTGGTTGTTGTTTTTACATGAACTATTAGTCAGGTAAAGTTATCTAGTGCCTAAGATTCTGATGAATGTAGGCTGAAGACATTTATCTCCACATGCACTTTCGCCTGTGGATACATTCAGGGTTTAAATATTTACTAAAATTCATTCAATTTCACATTTATTATAGTCAATAAGTTAGACTTCCTCATTTCACAACATGCTTTATTTACACAGTAACTACTGATGTTTGTGTATAGCACCAAATTACTGTGGTTTGCGTGGGGTAATGAAACGCTCCGAAGTGCAGAGATCATGTTTAATTTGACAAAATAAGATTGGGATATTTTGCAGGTGAAATTAGGAGTATCATAAACCCTGGTTTCACAAGTTAATTAGTTTGTTTACTTGCTTAACAATGTACGTAACAATGTACTTCTTACAGTATTATAGTAGTTTATATAGAAAAAGTGCAGATATTCTGCCATCTAGTGGTATAAACCATTAATGTTTACCACATCAAGTTTACTTCTTAAAACGCGTTTTATATACCTGCCAGGAACACCCAAACACCCAGATTAAACTGAAGTGCCAGATAACCGCTGTGCTGATTTCAAGAAGTCTAATCCACAAGATCCAGTGGCCTGCCATTGGTAACATGTTGCATTTACAGCATTTAGCAGTTTTGAATGTTTAAATATAAAATAAATTGATACATAAGCACAAGAATGCCCTTGAGGTATTTCATTAATATTAATAAAACTTGTGACTGTGCTGCAGTGATTACAGGTTTGGATCCTGCTGTCCACCGTACTGCAGGTAGAAGAAGAATTACCCCTTCCAACTTACTGAGGGTCCGGGAACTGCATTCCAGAGTGTTTGTGCTAACTTTAACCAGCTCTTAATAGTCGCTTTTCCAAATAAAGTACCTGTTTAATGTGTTTTTATGATCTTTTATCATAAACCTTTATTTTATGTGTCCTTTTTTTTGTTTTTGTCTGTTATTGTGAAGGCTTGCTGTAGCGATGGGCTGCTTGACATGCAGTCTGAAGCAGTGTTCTGGAGCCTCGTTTTAAAATGACAGTGTCATGTGACCACTGACAATGAACCTTTGTTACATCACCCAGGTCTCAAATACATCCATCCATCCATCTATCCATCCTCAACCACTTATCCGTTATCGGGTTGCGGGGGCAGCAGCTCCAGGAGGGGACCCCAAACTTCCCTTTCCCGAGCCACATTAACCAGCTCAGACTGGGGGATCCCGAGGCGTTCCCAGGCCAGTGTGGAGATATAATCTCTCCACCTGGTCCTGGGTCTTCCCCGAGGTCTCCTTCCAGCTGGACATGCCTGGAACACCTCCCTAGGGAGGCGCCCAGGGGGCATCCTTACCAGGTGCCCGAACCACCTCAACTGGCTCCTTTCAACGCAAAGGAGCAGCGGCTCTACTCTGAGTTCCTCTCAGATAACCGAGCTTCTCACCCTATCTCTAAGGGAGAGGCCAGCCACCCTCCTGAGAAAACCCATTTTGGCCACTTGTACCCACAATCTAGTTCTTTCGGTCACTACCCAGCCTTCATGACCATAGGTGAGGGTAGGAACGAAGATTGACCAGTAGATCAAGAGCTTTGCCTTCCGGCTCAGCTCTCTTTTTGTCACAACGGTGCGGTAAAGTGATTGCAATACTGCTCCCGCTGCTTTGATTCTCCGGCCAATCTCTCACTTGCATGTCCCCTCACTCGTGAACAAGACCCCGAGGTACTTGCACTCCTTCACTTGGGTTAAGTACTCATTCCCCACCCGGAGAAGGCACTCCATCGGTTTCCTGCTGAGAACAGTGGGCTCAGATTTAGAGGTGCTAATCCTCATCCCAGCCGCTTCACACTCAGCTGCAAACCGATCCAGTGAGTGCTGGAGGTCACGAATTGATGATGCCATCAGGACCACATCATCTGCAAAAAGCAGCAATGAGATCATCAGGCTGCCAAATTGCAACCCCTCCCCACCATGATTACGCCTCGATATCCTGTCCATGAATATCACAAACAGGATTGGTGACAAAGCGCAGCCCTGGCAGAGACCAACCCCCACCTGGAACGAGTCCGACTTTTTGCCGAGCATCCGGACACAGCTCTCGCTTTCGGAGTACAGCGATTGGATAGCCCTAAGAAGGGAACCCCTCACCCCATACTCCCTCAGCACCTCCCACAGTAAACCCTTGGGGACCCACTCATATGTCTTCTCCAAATCCACAAAACACATGTAGATCGGATGGGCATACTCCCAGGCCCCCTCCAAGATCCTTGCGAGAGTAAAGAGCTGGTCCGTTGTTCTACGACCAGGACGGAATCCGCATTGTTCCTCTTCAATCCGAGGTTCGACTATTGGCCGAACCCTCAGTTCCAGCACCCTGGAGTAGACTTTACCAGGGAGGCTGAGAAGTGTGATACCCTTATAGTTGGCGCACACTCTCTGCTCCCCCTTTTTGAACAGGGGAACCACCACCCCGGTCTGCCACTCCTTGGGCACTGTCCCCGACTTCCACGCAATGTTAAAGAGGCGTCTCAAATACACTATATGGCCAAATGTTTGTGGACACCTGACCATCACACCCATATGTGGATCTTCCCCAAACTGTTGCCACAAATTTGAAAACACAGAATTGTCTTTGAATGCTGTAACATTACAATTTCCTTTCACTGGAACTAAGAAGCCCAAATCTGTTCCAGCATGACAATGCCCCTATGCATAAAGTGAGCTCCATGAAGGTTGGAATAGAAGAACTCATGTTTCCTGCACAGAGCCCTGACCACAACCCAACTGAGCACCTTTGTGATGAACTGAAACACTGACTGCACCCTGGGCCTCTGTGCCTGACATCATTGCCTGACCTCACTAATGTTCTGAATGACCAAATTGCCACAGTCATGCTCCTAAATCTAGAGGAAAGCCTTCCCAGAAGAGTGGAGATTTTTAACAGCAAAGGAATCTGGAATGGGATGTTCAACAAGCACATGTGTATGACAGTCTATTGTCCACACAGTGTATAAGGTGCACCAGTTCCTCTATGTTGGTGTACAATTCCCCTTCAATGCAAGACCATTTTGTCTTCAATTAAGACAAATGGTATAATAATGCATCTCTTTATACTGTTTTTCTAGCAATAAAGATGCACAATAAAACATGCACTAGTTATTTGGCCAAAGATGAATAAATGGTGTGTTGACATTGAGACCCGTGTGTGTTTATGTATTTATTTGTATTTATTCCTATTGACTTAGTCACAAAAACACATTTCAAAACTAGTTTTCAAAACATTCCCAACACCAATACACCACCTCCACCAGCCTGGACTGTTGACACAAGGCAGGTTGGGTCCATGGATTCGTGCTGTTGGCACCAAATTCTGATGCTACCATCTGTGTGCCTCAGCAGAAATCGAGATTCATCAGACCAGGCTATGTTTTTCCAGTCTTCAACTGCCAGTTTTGGTGAGCCTGTGCTCACTGCAGTCTCAGCTGTCTGTTCTTGGCTGACAGATGTGGAACCAGATGTGGTCTTCTGTTGTTGTAGCTCATCTGCCTTAAGGTTTGACATGTTGTGCATACTGAGATGCATTTCTGCTCACCACAATTGTACAGAGTGTTTATCTGAGTTACTGTAGCCTTTCTGTCAGCTCAACAGCCATTCTCCATTGACCTCTCTCATCAACAAGGCATTTCAGCCTGCAGACCCTCCGCTCACAGGATATATATTTTTTTCCCCACACCATTCTGTGTTAACTCTAGAGCAGGGGTTCCCAAACTTTTCCAGGGCAAAAAATATATTTTTTTTCCCCACACCATTCTGTGTTAACTCTAGAGCAGGGGTTCCCAAACTTTTCCAGGGCAAGGCCCCCCAAATGGCATTAACATTTTACCGAGGCCCCCCTTTTGCAAGATGTATTTAAAACACATTAAAAATACAGACTTCTGAATATATCCCCCTTTTTAAAAAAAAAAAAAAAAATTATAATTACATCTTACATCTTTACATTACATTACATTAGGAACTGATTGTGTGTGTGTGGTTGTCTGAGAGTGAGAAAGAGAAAATCATGTATTTATTTATTTTTCACACCAAATTGTTGAGGCCCCCTGGGCGTCCCCTGGCGTTCCCCACTTTGAAAACTGCTCTAGAGACCCTTTAAGATAAGTGGTATAGAAAATGGATGGCCTATACTAAAAAGGCCATAAATCACCTATACTAGGCCTACACTAAACAAATGTGGTGTCTGTTAAAAAAAAAAGATTGATTGTTCTTATTGCCACTTGGAAATAAAAAATGCAAAGAAAAAAAAATAAATTAAAATAATCCATTGCTTTTTTCTTAGCAAGGATGTTAAAGGGGTAACGAGGTAAACGCATTTGAACGGTACCACAATCATCAGATTTTCACACAAATCCTTGTGCTTCTAACTTTGTGGCAACAGTTTGGAGAAGGCCCACAGATGGGTGTGATGGTCAGGTGGTCAGGCGTCCACATTGTTTTGGCCATATAGTGTACTTGTAGTAGGAAAAAAATGTGCGTTACTGTTCAACTCTATTGTAGCGGATTTGCTCCATTGCACGATACGCGGAAGAGATACAGGAA